>NC_056743.1:1602954434-1603196934 GCF_019279795.1 Protopterus annectens | reverse complement strand
GGCAGTTTACCAAAAGTTAAGCTGGATCCCGATATTTTTGAGATGAACCTCACTAGACCTAATCTCCATTCTGCAGCACCACCTGAAAATGTCACACTGCTCCGAGCTATAACTCAGTATTGATAGTCTCCACTAACAGGCTCACATAACCATTAAAATGTGTCACACTGCCAAGCTGCATTATATTCACCTTCCATTACGTATGAATAGATGACTTCTGATCAGTGTCGCAAAATGCAACTCATGCCCAGAACTTGTCATTATGGTGGTATCATTACATCAGATGTAAAACTCCATTTTTATTTTACCAGGTAAGGACATGTTTCTGTTACTGCCTGTAAGAAAAAGGTGTAATCCATCTCCTGATGAAGACATTTTGCTAGACAGAGGAGTAGTGAAATCTTTGGAGGTAATACAACATTATACGGTGTGTTTTCTACTTAAACATCTTAGAATTTCTTTCTTTCTGTTTTTTTTTTTAACAGTAAACTATGCTAGGAAAAATTATACATGGCCTTGTATATACATCTTGCAAATCCATTCCTTCAGAGGGCTTGTTTTGTCACAGCCTATTATATCCAGTTACTACCTGGGCACTATTTGGCCATTGCTTACATTGTCAGGAGAGACTGGTATCCAGTCAATATGTTCATTAAGAGTTAGACCTGAAGTAAATATATATATATTGTTACCTTGTTTGCTCTATCATAGACTAGATCCAGGCCTACTGAATCTAGCTTTGTTTATATACTTGTTGTTTGTTTGCTTGTTATTTCCCTGGAAGCTAATTCACCTAATACGCAACTTCTCAGCGCTTCTGTGGATCACTAGTGATATCTGCATTGCTTACTGTACTTATTTCCTTGTTTCACTTGAAAGAAAGTTACTGTTTGTCATTTTTGCATTTAGTTACTTGTATCACATTGCACTCAAGTTACCTGGCACTTGCTCACTAAAGCAATTATATAAGTCAGCACTAAAAATTAAAAGCACTACACCCTCACTCCCCACTGGCCCTTGTTTTCAATTAAGGATTTCCCAATATTATTCTAGCATGTCCAAAGGTCAGTTGTCAATCTCCTCTCCGGTCCAGCTGGTGAATCTGGGAATCTTGAGGCAATGTTATAACTGCCTCATGTACACAGACAACCCTCTCCTCCTCCCACATAACACAAATACTTGCGAGAGATGCAGCTATTTAGCCAAACTGGAGGCTGAGCTCTCTCAACTCAGGACTGGCAAGACCAGACAGGAGGAGAAGGCAACTACACACACCACAAAACCAGCCTCACATAATGCTACCACTCCACTGAATCAAACACATAAACACACAAAGACATACTCGGAGGCTCTGAGTAAAATTTACCTAAACAGCAGAGGCCTCCAAAGCAGACACCCAAACAACTGCTACCTCAAGACACCCCAAAAGCAACACATAAACCACAAAAGCAGTGTGCAAAGCAGTCACAGCCCTTAAGGCCAAATACAACACCAAACATACTTGTCATAGGTGACTCCATAGTCAGACACACTGACGTCCCACTCACCAGGCTGAACAAGGAGAGGGTCACAGTAAGCTGCCTATCGGGCGCTAGAATCCGCCACATAACACAAGCACTGGGTCACTCCACAGCAAGTACAAATATGACACAGTCATTGTCCATGCTGGTGTGAACGACCTGAGACGCACCTCCCTGGACTGCATGAAAAGAGACATAGAGGAGCTCTCTGATTATGTAGCCCAGGCAGGTATGACCCTAACCCTGAGCAGTATCCTTCCTTCACCAAGAATGATGCCACAATATAGAGACAAGATGATCAGCTTTAACAATTGGCTTAATGTCTGGTGTCATTCAAAGGGGATCCAGTGTCTGTCTGCCTGGGATGACATGCTTGACAAGCCACGCTTGCCGCAAGGGACGGCTTGCACCTGTCACCCTGGGATTCCGGATATTGGCTAAGGCTCTTGCCACCCCATAGTGCCTTTTTAGGCAAGGCTCAAATTCTAAACCTACCACCCTAGAAAACAAAAATGGGAAGAAATTGAGGGTAATGCTGCTCAATGCCAGAAGTCTAAATCTCAAAATGCACGCACTCGAGGCCCTTCTCAGTATGGAGAACATCGATGTCTGTGCTGTAACTGAAACCTGGTTCAAGGCTCCTGAGAGCACCCGGCACTATTAGGTTTTACCTCATATCATGCGTTCCGCCCCAAAACCCGGACCACTCCACAAAAGGAGGGGTGTATCCATATTCATAAAGGATACTCACACCTCCAGGTTGGTGGCAACGCATGAAGCTCGGAAACCATCCAGGTGCAACTAACAATAGGCAAAACTGCTCTACAAATTGTAGCATGCTACAGGCCACCCTCTCAAACTCAGGAACCCCACACAGCCTTCCTGAAGACACTGGAGGGTATAAATGTATCTCCAAACACCATCATATTGGGTGACTTCAACTACCCGAATATAGACTGGGAACATTACTCAAGCCCTACCTTTCTAGCCCAACGGTTCCTGGAGTTCATAAATTAAATGCCATGGAACAGCTAGTCACTGTTCCCACGAGAGGAGAAAATATACTAGATCTCATTGTCACAAACATGGGGACAAAATGCTCTACACCGAAGTATATCCCTCATTGGCGAGATCTGATCATAAACTAATCTCACTGGAAATCCACATCCCGCCCCACCCCAAACAAAAAGACCATAGTGAAGAACTTCTCTAAAGCAAACTTCACACTACTCAAGACTGGTGTGGTATCCTTCAAGGCCCCTGAGTCAGAGGAAACCACAACCCAAGCTGCGGAAGCCCTTACAAATGCCTTCTATGAACACCTCCAGGACTGCATGGATCAGGCAATCCCAAATAAAACCAAGACTCTTTCCACAAAGGGCAAACGTCCAGTCTGGTGGACCCCAGCCATTAACAAACTTTACAATAAGAGGAGAAAGCTATTACATGATAGAACAAAATCCATAAAAGGGAAGTCACCCCTGATCATTATTAGTAAAAAATTACGAGCACTCATAAAATCAACTAAGGCCAATTTTGAGAGAAAAATTGCCATGGATTCAAAGGACAATCACAAGGCCTTTTTCAGCTATGTTAGGAACCTGGGTGGAAACTCACAGATATGCTCAGAATTAGTCCAAAATGATACAAAAATCACTGAACCCACAGACATTGCCAACATACTGGCAGACAGGTTCAGTGCAAACTTCACCCCTCTCCCCTAAAGGAGAGATAACTATCCCAGCCGAGTGTAGCCTCCCGGACATCTCAAATGCGCAGGTGAAAGCTGCTCTAAAGCTAAAAACACACAGCATCAATGGGACTGGTGTCCCCGGCTGTGTGCTAACGAAGCTAAATGAGGAATTAAACCCGCATAAGGCAGCTGTTTAATCTCAGCCTTACCACAGGATACGTGCCCAAGGAGTGGCGTGACGGCAACTGTGGTCCCACTCCACAAAGGTGGCGCCCCACGGACCCTGGTAATTACCGCCCCATGCTTAACAAGTCTAGTCTGCAAAGCTATGGAGAGGATCATAATGGAGCTCATAAACAAAGATATAGGGGACTTGCAGACATTGGACCCGACCCAGTTTGGCTTTGTCAAGGGAAGATCATGCCTTTTGAACTTGGTCGACTTCTTCAAATAGTCACCAAGGCCATTGATGAGGGAAGGCAGTCCATACAGCCTACCTTGACCTTGCAAGCTTACACACACCCCATATTGTGAAAAGAAAACTTACCAGCTTAAATGTAAACCCATATGTCACAAGATGGGTTGCAAACTGGCTTAAGGACAGAACCCACAGGGTTAGAGTTGCTGGACTTTGTTGACAAAGATGACTTTGCAAACTGGGCGCCACTGGGCGCCATAGTGGAAAGTGCATCGGACACTGATATCCTTCAGAAGGGACTCACGGAAACAGATAGCTGGTGCCAGAGCCAAGGCCTGAAGTTAAATGCCAAAAAATGTATAGTCATACCCTCTGGGAAAAACAAGGTAACCCCAAGCTACCATATAGGTGGCAATCCACTAAGCACAGAAGATGTTATCAGGGACCTGGGGACCCAATCTGACAGTGGCCTTTCTTTTGACACTCACATTGCTAAAGTGGTTAGAAAGACCTTCTACATTGCCCACCTGATCATGAAGGGATTCACATCCAGATCTAGTGAGGTCATTGTTCCCTGTACTCTTCACTTATCAGACCAATGATCGAGTACAATGCCCCATTCGGGATGTATCTCACCCGACATCTGCAGCAATTGGAGAGACCCCAAAAGTTCCTCACCAAAAGGATAAAGGGACTCCAAAATCTGTCATATGCTGCCAGATTGAAGAAACTCCAGCTCTATTCAGTCGCATACCGCCTGCTCAGAGGTGACATGTGCCTGACATACAAGGCCATGTCCAACCCGAATTAATGGACATGCTCCACCTCAAAAATCCAAATCCACCAAAACCACTAGAGCAAGCGACTTAAACCTTAGCACGGATATAAATAGGACGTGCTGGAGGGATAGATTTATCACCAGAGACTCCTATGCTGTGGAATAAAATCCCGGTCCATGTGAGGCAGAGCACCTCGCTGACTCTGTTCAAGAGAAATCTAGACCTGTGGATGCCCGGGAATCATCTCTGGGTCACTGCTGGACAGAGGCACAACAAACTAATGGGCACAGTATTTTTTCATATAAGGGGTGGCGTAAGCCACAATAATTTGGGCTAGGCTTATAAATGCCTTAGGGCAGATAGCCTAGTATAAACCTATGAACCTATGAACCTATATATATATATATATATATATATATATATATATATATATATATGTATATATATATATATATATATATATATATTTTAAATGCCAATGCGACATTTCAGTTAGTAATTATACATGGAAGTATAGCCTCCAACTAATGGCAAAGGTATTGTGCTGGCATGTAAGTCAGAATGGAGATGCAATAAAACCCTTGGGGTTGAATGACATTCTTGAGTGTGTTTTATACCAACATATCTTATTAAAAGCACTGAATATTGCACTGTAGACTGCCTTATGGGTACTGAGAATTGACAGTTGGCTGCAGCTAGCAAATTTAGCATTTCAGTGGGAGTTTTTTATTATGATGTGGCAAGATATTTGTTTCTACATGGAGACTGATGTCTTTTCAAAAGACAGGATAAAACTAACATAAAAATAGATGTCTACTAAGTTCTCATTATGTCAGAATTAAAAGTGCTATATATTTTACCATATCAATACTTTTTTACCTATAAAATGTCAAAACTGCAATGCCATGAGTTCATTTAGCTACGGTGGATATCTCAAATTTAAAGTTTAGCTCTCCTGAAATTTCTGAGGTTAGAAAAGTAGACTTCAGTGCACTTTGTAGCTAATTACCCTGCTGCTACTGTCTTAATATCTTATGATGAAATCTGAAAGGAGGACTGAATGTAACTTTTCACAGTCTGCCATTTGACATCATAGTTTTAATTGTCGGTGCCATTCTGTTAACTACATTAATTACAATCACATACAATATTTGTTTAATGAATTGTAAATGCGTTAGAATTTAAAATACTTTATATTTTACCAGAATATATATATATATATATATATATATATATATATATATATATATGTTTTATATATATATATATATATATATATATATATATGTTTTTTTATATATATATATATATATATATATATATATATATATATATATATATATATATATACATATATATATATATATATATATACATATATTTTTTTTTCATTTGTGGCATGGCATAGTTAACATGCCAAATACTTCAGCAAATAATGCAATTGGGTCAAATTCAGTGTAGAACAGATTAATAATCATGTGTGTGTGTATGTGTGTGTGTGTGTGTGTGTGTGTGTGTGTGTGTGTGTTTATTTTGTTGTTGAATATCATGTATTTTTAATTCATGAGAGAGTGTAGAATAACAGTTTTTGTGAGATTCATTGAGCATATATAACACAAAGTAAGTTAAAAGATTATATGTCATTGTTTATGTTTGAAAGTGTGAGCTCAAAGCATATTCTCACTTCTTTAAGAAGGTGGAGTTGTTGCATTTTAAATGACTGTTGTATTCTAAGATATTCATCATTCTAACTAATTATCTTGTTTAATTGGGTAATTGAATATACCTGAATCCATCCTTATAAGGGTGGTAAAAATTTTAATGGTGTATCTGAAGAAGTCTGCATATTGTGCAGACGAAAAGCGCTTCATTTATTAAATCTTTATTCTTAATTTTCGGTGCAGCTCGTCTGGTTCACTTCTTGGTCTACTCTTGGTCTTGATTTGTGGATTTTTTCGTGGTTTGTTGGTTCTGTGAATACACTATTTTCCACGCCTTTGATCTGAAGTATGCTCAGCTGCAATGGTGCTATTTATTATAGTAGTAGAGGTGGGCTATGGATAAAAGTGAGTGAACTTTAATGTAGTTTGATCACATTTTTTGTGTAACATAAAAATGTATTCATTAAAGTTCATCTTTTTTTCTTTCATTTTTTTATAAATAGACATTTCCAAATAATTAATTTAATTGAAGCAAAAAATATGAACACGAGTAGAAAGCAAAAAAGTAATGCAAAACAAAAAAAAAAAGGAAAAAAATGAAATCTAGAGCACATGAACAAAACCATTAACAGCAATGACGTGATTGTATGTTAAATTATGTATGACATTAATAGATTACCTTAAACTTTATTTATTTATAAAAGCAAGCACACCTGCAGAAACAAACAAATTTCAAGAATTATGCAAAAGGACCATGCGGTTTTTATTTTGCATGGCTAAGTCTGTATTTATCATGGCTTTGTTACTCAGCACATTTAAATAATGTGCAGTAAATACTACATACCTCTTTCTTAGCCAGTTTGTCATAATAGTAAAGAAACATTCACGACTGCACCTATTTCAAAATGCAAAAACTTTCACGGAGCCACATGAAATTATATGGCATATCACAGAGATGCACAAGTGTGTGCCATTAACTTTCTGCTCATAAGAAACAATCCAGGAAGTACCATTGTGTGTCAGGTTAAAAAATGCTGTGAAGCATCAAACAGAAGAACACATAAAGAAGTTATTTACAGCTGTGCCTATCATTTTATTCTTTGGAATGCATGACGTTATACTGAAGAAGATAGCTCAAGTAGAAATGTGCAAAGCCTATATGCATTCCATACTGAATCTACGTATGAATTATTGGGGCAACACTTGAAAACTTCAAAATCAATGCCTGTTGCCAAAAGAAAAGAAATTACTTTGCTAGACTGAATAGTTCAACTGAATTTGCTGCATTGATGATATAAGTGTTAATATTACTGGACTCAAGCAAGTGGGCATGTTTTGTAGACACCAGCGATACTGAAAACATGATTCATGAAAAATCTCTGGAGTTTGTATATCTAACTGAGTTAGATGTTACTTGTATTGCCAACGCAATTATTGGTCATTGTAAAAAAATCTAGTTTACATTTAGAGCTCCTACATTGTGAAGCATATGCTGGATGCCCACAAAATGGCAGAAAAAGCTAATGGTGTAGAAACAAATTAAGCAGTAGATATTAAAAAGCTGTATTTGTGCATTGAGTTAAACATAAATATAACCTTATTGTGCAAATTATATTAGTATTGTACCAAATACAGCTGGTTCAGTTAAAGCTACCTGTGAACTTTTAGAATAGTGGGAAATGTTTTCAAAGACTAATTGTAGAGTGTGCATAAAACACAGTAGTGGACCTGTGTCATTAATTTTCCATAAGTAGGCACCCCAGCATTTCTTACTGGTTCCATAACCTCCTTTTGTAAAATCTACTTTATTGTGTCTCATTTCGTTTTATGAAAAAGACAGGCTTTTCAAGTTTCTTGTGATTATTGTGAAAGCTGCAGGTCGAGCAGTAGATGGCACTGTTTGATTAAGTAGTGCAACACTGAGCCCACTGCCCTGATACTGGAAGGAGTACAGAGATTTGATAGGATAATAAACAGGCTAATCTAAGCTCTTCTGTTGTCACTGAATTCTTATCCTGCTCATCTGCACTGATTCCTTCAGCAGTGCTGGCTCTATGTGTTGATATAATATAATAAATAAAAAAGGAACAATTTATGTGCCTTGAAATCTGATTTGAACTATTTCCTATCCTTTGTTTTCACATTCATTTGCTTGTAATGCATACCTTTTAACTGATCTAAAAAAATATTTTAGAAGAAAGTGGCAAGTGAAAGCTTGAGACTTAAAGCTGACGACCCAGGGTCTGGCATATCTGCAACAATTTTTGAGTGCTGCAAGCATCTAATATCAGAAGGTGGATGGAGAGAAACAAGGTCAAAGTATTCAATACCCTTTATGCCCTAGTGGGGGTGATGTCTGGCTGTCCATTTGCCACTCAGGCAGTCACAGGGGTGGTGCATTAAGAGGTGCTTGCTGTTATGGGAAGAGGCAGAGTGACTAGTGCAGGACAGGACTACACATGCTGGGGCACCTTCTTGACAAAAATTGTCAGAGGCCACAGTGGATGAAGTGTATTGGCTGAAGAAATCCAGAAGGGGTCAGAGATGGCCACAAAAGTATGGGCATATACAGTATAACTTCCTGTCACTGTGCATGCTATGCTGTGTACTCTCCCAAATATATAACCTCTTCATTTGGAGGGATCTGAACCAGTTCAAATTACATCCATGTTGGAGGAAGGAAAGCATCAATGGATGACCAGGAAAGTATAAGTATTTTAAGACAGCAGGCTGAATGAGATATTGTTGCTTAGATGAATTAATAAGCCGATGTGTGACAAAGTTGTTGTTGTTTGTCTTTCGGCTTTTTCCCAGTAAGGGGTTGCCACAGCGGAACTCCGGTCCGCTAATGACTGGCAGTAGGTTTTTACGAAATGCTGAGGTGCCAGCTCGACGCCCAACCTTCAACGAAGGCACGCCCATTTATGCATGCATGTCTTTCGAACGCTACCCAGCCACTGGGAGGACATGCAGACTCCACACAGAAGGCACTCCCAAGCCAAGCCGAGAATCGAATGGGAGAACCTCTTGCTGTAAGGTAACAACGCTACCGCTGTACCACCGTAGCCCAATCTGTGACAAACAAATAAAAAAACTTGAGCAGAAATTGTTTGAAAATATTCTCCTTCTTCTCATTTTGAATGAAAGAATCCACTAGATGCACTATGGGCTGATAACATATATGATTTATGATGAATGGTGCAACCAGGATTTTTGGAAGTGTACTTCCCCGGACAGTTATCTGTTCCTCACATATGGGGGAATCAAGTAAATTTTTTTTTGATTTGTGCATCCAGCTGCAAACACCTGCTTTCATTACTGGAATTTATTCTGTGGTATACTTCCTAAATATGAGGATAAAATCAATAATAATATTAGATTTGAAGTCTAATTAGATAACTTGTGATACAAAAAACATGTACCATTCTGGACACATTTTCATCTTTGTTGACTCACCTGAACCATTTAAGTTTTATTTCACCTGAAATTTTAATTGCATTTTTGTGGCTGAATCTGGGACATTCAGAGCTATTCTGGTAAGCAAAATGTTGCCCCTTTAAAAATTAATTTGCAGACCATAGCTTACATGGTGTATGCCTGATTACACCCGTGTTTGTCACCTCTGCTGGTTCTGTTTTTATCTTATAACCCTGCAGTTTTATGACTGCATGGTTATTTGCTAGCTATCAGGCATCCTGTATTGAGTAGCTAAAAGAGATATGGCTATGTGTGCAGTTGTTCTGTGTGTGATTCTATAATCCGTACAAATTTGTAAATGGGTGTGCTTTGAGAAGTGGCATTGCCATATAGCTAGCAATAACAACTAGGTCATGAAAATGGACTTCAAGAAAGTGAATTTACAAAATCTATGACTGGTATGGCAAATGGAACGAGCACAAGGCAGATTGACGTGAGTAAAACTTAGTCATTTAGGAACAAGGATGAAAGATCAAGCTGTCTGGATGACATAGATAAATACAGCAGAAAGAAGACTTCACAAGACATATGTTAACCATTAAGAGTAAGATGGCAGATGTATGGAACAGCATGATTACCAGCATCTGGAAAATGGGAATGCAAGAGTATTTATTCAGTTACACGTGGGAAATGCAGAGTACAGGCTAACACACTAAGCATCTTTTCAGTGAGGTTAGAAAATTTAATGGAGAGGTCTAAGAAGATTCTATGGTTGACATTAAATATTTTCATACATTTTTGAGAGGAGAACAGACCAGCACAGTGGAAGAGATAATACTGTATAAAACACAATAAGGTATCCTAAGAGGACTAGGGATTTAAATAAAGGTAAACAATGTAACACAGTAAAAGGTAAAAATAAGTATATGGGAAGACTAGGTTACTGTATTGTTTACCCAGTGCAAAGATAAAATAATAAATAAAACACAATACATAAATTCTGATGAATCGTATGAACAGTTATCAGTAGAGATTTTTATGCAAATCTCGATACCTAGTGAAACACAGTCCTATCTCAAATGTACCTAGATTTATTTCTGTAGTCTAATACTGAATATAACTGTTAGAATGCTAGCTTTTAAAAATACCTCCTCTGTTGCCATATGCCAGTTACCTACCTCCTGTGTTGCCATATGGCCAATTACCTGGTGAAAGAATGCATAAAGAAAATAAATCAATATCTATTTAGTGTATTTGTGCATAGTTCCATAGGTTCATAGGCAAGTACTAGGCTTGCTGCCGTTGTGGGCCATTTTAAGCCTAGCCTGTTTCTCTTTTTGTGCTTAAGATAACCTATCCCATTTGGTTATAGACTCAGTGGCGGATCCAGGAGTTTGCAAAAGGGAGGGTGCAGTCTGGAAAGTCGACAAGTGAGGTGAGAAAGCAGAACACCGGGGAAGGGGAAGTGACAAGATCACCTTAACATATTCTGTCAGCATGTGTGAAAACACTGCAACATACAATCAGTTGGAACTCAGCGGGAGTGAACTTAGCATAATGGTTAAGGTCTTCACTTCATAGACGCAAAGTACTTGGTTTGATTCTGACCTCTGTTTATTAGCTAGACTTAAAATTACCCTTCAGGGCAGTTAGCCTAATATTCTCCTAGGATCCAAAGAACCTGGTGTGGCTGTGTTAGTGGAGGTACACAACTCCTGTCCAGCACACAGCGTATTTACAGACATTACCAGTTGTTTTAAAACATACCTGGAAGATATATTTGGTTGCCCATGCCAACTCAGTTATTTTCTAACGCAAAACAGTAAGATCTCTGTGTGGAACATTTTCAGTCCATATATATATCTAGTTAATCACTGTATATTAAACTAGATATATATGGATTGAAAATCTTCCACACAGAGAAGTTTCTTACACTGTTTTGTTTTTGGACCCACTATACTTGTTTAGTGGGTTGTTTGAGACTTCGGGGATACCACGGAGATTACTTGAGTTATTTTCTAAAGCAAACCTGACATATGTATTGTGGTATCCTAGCAGACAGTCCCAGTGAAGGTGATATCACCCCAACAATACCCTTAGCAAAGTAAATAATGATTTATGTGAAACCAGCAAAGTTAATTTAAGTAAATCATTTTATGTGCCCAAGTGAAGTTCAGTTAATTAAAAAGAGCATAGCAAGTTAAGGAACTACATATTATGAAAAAAGTCCTAAAAACTAAGTAAGTTAAGTTATATGCAAGGTATGAAAACAAATCTAACTACCGTAGCATTTCACAAAGGACAGTAACACAAAATCTACTTTAATGTCTGATCAGCCTAATATGCAAAGCCATGGAAAGACTTATTAGGAAACAGGAAACCTCCAAACACTGATCCTATTTCAGTTTGGATTTGTCAAGGGCAGATCATGCTTACTCAGTTTGGTGGACTTTTTTGAAAAGGTTACCAATGCAATGGAAGGTAAAAGGGTACACACTGCATGCCTCAACCTGGTCAAAGCTTTTGACACAATCCCCCACTCAGGCATTGTAGAAAAGCTAAATAAACTGGGAGTCGCATCCTATTACACACTGGATTATCACCTGGCTTACAGATAGGATGCAAGAAAACCAAATAGGGAAGGTTACCTCCACAAAGGGATGGGTCACCAGTAGAGTCCCCTAGGGTTCTGTGCTGGGACCTTTCCTATTTAGCATATACTTCTCTGAAGTAAAACTCAATACCAAAGGGCTCTGGCTGACTAAGATTGCACATGGCTGCAAGTTAGGAGCAGTCACTGAATCCCCAAATTACATAGCCATCCTGCGGGAAGGTTTATCCCAAAAAAAAAACTTGTGCCAGAATCATGGGCCGAAAATAAATGCATTATTGTAATATTTGGGAAGTCATCTACCTCAGGGAAGAACCACAATGACATTAAGACCCTATGAGTAGGCTTGTTTGGATTTGGGAAGTTATCTGGACAGTGACCTAAATTTTAACCAATGTGTCTACTGAGGTAGAAAAGTCCTTCTATATAGCACAGCTTATAAAAAAGGGGTTATGTCTTCCAGTAGGATGCAGATGATCTTTGTAGCCAGTGATTCACTGCCTCTGTACCCAGGAAGAGTAGGAGATAAGGGGCGAAGGACTATATCACTTGCTCCCTAGTTAACAACCTGTGCTTCACCACAATACACTGCTTGCATCTCATTACTGAGCCTGTATATACAGCAATCAATAACTACTGCTAAGCAGGGCTTCTCCCTTATGCATTCTAGAGAAGCCATGACAATACTGCAAGACATGCAGATGGTGTATGCATCCTGCCAGCCACTGAAGTATACCATTCACTAATTAGTAATGCAGAGGGACAGATTCATCATGCTGGAGGGACAGATTCATAACCCAGTGGCTCCCTTCACTCTGGAATAAAATCCCAGTCCAGGTTAGGCAGAGTCCCTCATTGACTCTCTTCAAGAGGAATCTTGATGAGTGGATGGGAGATCGTAGGTTTACCCCGGGTATCACTTCTGTGTCACTGTTAGACAGAGGCACAGTATACTAACCTCGAAAAAGGGCATAGCAAAATTAATTTAAAATGGGTGGCGAAAGCCAAACACACTCTGGCTAGGCTTATAAATGCCCTAGGGCAGATAGCCTAGTATGAACCTATGAACCTATAAGAAGTCCTACATGTCTAAATCCTATATGTCCATAACCCCGCTACCACTTAAACATTAAAAACAGCAGGTGTAATAAATATTACTCTGATCTCTGGGCAACGTCTGTTTGATTATATGCATGGGCACTGGAGGAACTGGGTGAGGAAGATAGGAGTGAGTGGTTAAGGCCAACACACCTTTCCTAGGGGGAGGGAGGTAGCCTAGGCTCCCTGGAATAGCCGCATGAAGTGCCTGGTGAGCTATATGCTGTAAGAAGTATACTTCTTAAGTTGAGGTTTGACCATGCATGGAAGAGAGCATGCACTTTTTTAATGCAGGAAATGCAGAGCTTGCAAAGATACGCTTTGTTGTGGGAGGTGGGGCACACTCCCCAGCAGAAGTTTGATGCAATACTAGTGTGTTTTGACTCTTCACTAGTCTCAGGTATGGGTCGGATTGAGCCAAGAGAAGGCTATGGTGGATACAGCAGATCCAGTGAATTCACAGAGGAGCTAGTGGCAGCTGAACATCAGCTGCAGGGAGAAAGGAAATAAACATTCCACTGAACAGCATGTCATTTATCAGTGACTGTGCTGGCCACTGGAACTTTACACAAACTAACTGGAGATATTACTGGGGTTTTGAAAGCATTTATAAACCAGATCCTACAAAGTTTCTCAAGCGTCTACTGTCAAATGCAGTGATGAATAGTCACATGCCTTGGATGCAGGCTGAGTGGACACCTGTGATGAGTGAATTCCACACTATATGCCATGTGCCAGGTAAACTGGGTACAATGGATGCCACAGACACTGAGATCCAGAAACCTTTCACTGATGATGTGACTGCCTGTGCAAATTTATTCCTTAAGTTATCAGGTGATGTCACTACACAGATGTGTGTGCTATCAGTCCCAAAAAAAATTGTGATGCCAACAGTTGGCACTCTTGTGCCAATTACCAAACCATTGAAGGTGGTCAAGGATCATGAGTGCACTCAGAACAGTGTGAATTTAAGTGGGAATAGGGATATGTACAGCAATCACACAGTTAGTATGTATATTTGTAACAAAGGTGTGGGTAACAGCCCCCAACATCATGCCAGCTATCCTTTAGAACCATACTGTCATGACAGACACCACAGTAGGTGGTATACAAGCATGTACAGAGGAGTGGGCATTAACATAAGTGAACGTGTATTATCTCACCTATAAAAGAGGTTGCACTGCCTAGGCAGCTGTGGGGGAACACTACAGCATACTTCCACAAACTCTGTCAGGCATTTAGAGTACATGTATACTGTACAATCTTGTGTCAGACTTGCATCCCACCTCCACAAGATGATCCTACATGACTGCAGAGCCCACAGAATGATAGTCTACTACCTCCATCACCACCTATACTGAAATAGCCAGCATCAGCATCAGCTGATTATTGTGTAGTAGTCTGTATATGTAGTTAATGTACTTTAAGCAATACTCCATTATAAACATATCTAAGTAAGCAGTAACATTCCCTCCATGATACACCCACATCCATGCCCAGTGATTCCAAAAACGGAGTCATGTTTTACTAAGAGTAACAAACAGACATTATCTATTAATTCTTGTCATTGCTGTGAGGACCCTCTACTATCCCACAGCAGACCAAGGTCCTGGACCTCCTCCCTAGCGTTGTGCTTAATGACATTAAATTCTAGAATGGCTGTACTCCAGCTTCCATGCCCACCAATGACATTTACATCCAAGACCACCTCAACCCACCTGTACTGCCTCAGCTCTTCATTGCCATCTTGACCCACAAGAAGGGTGACATCTGTGTAGTGTATATTAACAGTCACCTTAACCTCCTGCATGATAAAATTCATATTTGTTTCCTAGCCACTCACAGAACCACAGGTGACAAGACATAAAGTAATTGTTATAATGGCTAACTTCTTTCACACGCAGCCAAACAAATATGCAGGCCAGTAAGAAAAGCAGGCCTAAGAAATATACATGGTAGTAAATGAAATGCTTAGCCACATTCTTTCAATTTATTTATTTAATGAAATCTGCTATCCATACTCACAGACCGGACCTATTTTAGCTACAGCCCCATTAATACAGCAGGATCACAGCAAGAAATGGAGTTAAAGTTAAGGCTGATAGACAATGTGAAAATTACCAAACTGTGTTATGGGAAATCAAATCTAAAAATATTCACATATATAAAGTAACCAAATCATGTGCACTGTGCAGCCTCATAAAAAATTTTTACTTACAGTCATGGAAAATGCAACGTGGACCGGAGTTCCGCTGTGGTGACCCCTAACCGGGAAAAGCCAAAAGACACAACAACAACTTGCAGAACTGCTAGTTAAAATTCCGCGCGTGAGTGCGGAATGTGTTTACATCTGCGATGACACATGTGTGTGCGATGCTGGGTCTTCCTTAAAGGAGAATACTCTGGCACTGCGGATGTAAACACATTCCGCACTCACGAGTGGAGAGATTTTATTTTTTAAAAGCTTTTTATTTTTTTCTGCCTTCAGGATGTGTGGGTTAACCAAAAGGGGGAGGCGCGCGCCCCTGCGCCAAAGCCTAAATCCGCCACTGACTGACTGGCCTTATCCATCCCATGGTTGATAATTATATATTACCCCAATGAGAATAACTGTGATCATACCATAGATAATTTTAGGGGATCCATGCTTGGGATAAAGCATTAAGGAACTGCCACTGTCCATTAGTAGTACAGGGTAGTCCTAAGGTAAAATTTCTGTTTCCCATCCATAGCTGTAATTTGTGCTTGAATATGGACAGGGATGAACTTTGTTTTATGTGGATGGGGAGTCTATTCCATAGCATTGGTATCCACAGCAACATATATCTGTCCCTCCAAACCTTTCTATTGATGTTGCAGTAGGGGGTTAAATTTCTGATGCCATTTGACTTATGGATGTGCAGCTAATCCATCAGTAATGGGTCTGAGGATGCCTTGTATGACAGATACATGTCACCTCTTAGCAGTATTACAGGTCACCTCTTAGCAGTATTACATGTCACCTCCTAGCAGTATTACAGGTCACCTCTTAGCAGTATGTAGTATACTGAGTACAGTGACAGGCTTTGAGTCAGTCCATGTAGGACATGTTGTTTGGGTCTTGTATCATTTTGGTAAGGTACCTCTGAGGGCAATCCAGTTGTTGCATGTGTCTGGACAGATACAGGCCAAAAGAGACATTATATTTAATGACTAGCCTAATGAGGGCTGAGTAAAGGGGGAACAGTGCCATCCCTAGATCTGTACACAATCACTTTGTTTATAAGTTGTACAATATAGAAGGACTTTCTTACAAACTATAGACACATATTGGTCAAAGGTTAGGTCATTGTCCACATAAGTTCACAAATCCAAACAACTGGGTCAACTATTAGGGGCATATTGTCAATGTGGTAGTTCCCTGGGGTAGACGACTTCCAAAAGAATAGAATAATGTATTTTTTGGCAGTTAGTTTCAGTCCATGATTTTAGTACCAGTTATTCATTTGGGATAATCCTTCCTGCAGGATAACTAAGAACAGCCAGCTTCTTTTAATAACATTGGAGTTGGTTTACCTGTTAAGAGTCTATACTTTATGGAATAACTTCTCATTACTAGTAATACCTGGCCTCCAAAATTTGAAAAAGAAACTTTTGTAAAAAAATATTGAAATATATGTAAATCATCCAGGAAGCACAGTTCTTTTTTATCCCCAGATTTTTTATTCACTACGAATACTTGTACTTTGCTCTTCATTCACTTCAGCTCACCCCCTCTCTCTAGATATATATATATATATATATATATATATATATATATATATATATATATATATATATATATATATACATATATATATATATATATGGGTCTCCTTTAGATTACCAAACCGACACTTCACCAACACGCAGAAGACCGAGACGAAACGACCGACAGGTAAGTTGACCAAAACGGTGATTTGCCGACAGCTGAAAGACCGACAAGGGTAATGTGTGAGCGCGACTCGGTAAGTGTGCGATAGTGACGGATTTAGGAGCGGTCAGGTAAGTGT
Organism: Protopterus annectens; assembly: GCF_019279795.1. Classification (NCBI taxonomy): domain Eukaryota; kingdom Metazoa; phylum Chordata; order Ceratodontiformes; family Protopteridae; genus Protopterus; species Protopterus annectens. The sequence goes on along the minus strand of NC_056743.1, from coordinate 1,603,179,706 downwards.
GCGATATTGTGGGATTTTGGGTTAGGGTGTGGGACAGGTGAGTGTGCGGCAGTGTCGGAGTTAGGGTTCGGGTAAGGTAAGTGTGTGATAGTGACGGACTGTAGATTAGGGACGGGTTAAGTGAGTTAGGTTTAGAGTGCGGGTAGGGTGAGTGTGCGATAGTGACGGGCTTTATGTTTTAGGGTGGGTTAAGTGAGTTAGGGTTAGGGTGCAGGTAGGTTAAGTGTACGATAGTGACAGTCTTTAGGTGTAGGGGTGGGTTAAGTGAGTTAGGGTTAGGGTGCGGGTAGGGTAACTGTGCGGAAGTGTCGGACCTTAGGGTTACGGTTTGGGTTAAGGTTAGTGGATATGTCATTGTGTGTCGTGTAGTTTACGTTGTTTGTGTCGGTGTAATGGTGTTCGGTTTTGTGAGTTGTCGGTGTTGTGTGTTTTCGGTTATTTGGGGTCAGTGTTTTGTGTGTCGGTGAATTGTTGGTTCGGTGATATAAAGTAGACCCATATATATATATATATATATATATATATATATATATATATATATATATATATATATATATATATATATATGTGTGTATGTATATATATATATATATATATATATATATATATATGGATTCACTTCATAACACTGAAACTTCAAAATACTGAAAATGACAAAACGTCATAATATTGAAGACCAAAATAAAAGCTCAAAATACTGAATACTCAAAATACTGAAAACACATATATGAAACTCAGCTTAAACAACATAACTCATTCTACCAATATAGGGCAAGCCCTGCACCCCATGGGCTGAGCCTCACACCTGCTAATTATATATATCACTCCAAGATTGCACTTAACTACACTATGTGCAATCTTGGAGTTGATATATTTAATTACAGGGGGGCACAGCCCCCATTAGTGCAGGTGGCTTGCCCTTGGTAGAAATTGTTATGATTTATGTTGTTTAAGCTGAGTTTATGCATAATATGTATTTTCAGTATTTTGTGTTTCAGTATTTTGAGTATTCAGTATTTTGAGCTTTCAGTATTTTGGTTTCAGTGTTTTGAGTTTCAGTATTTTGATATTTCAATGTTATGAAGTGAATCTATATATATATATATATATATATATATATATATATATATATATATATACATATTTCCCTGCATGGATGCATGCTTCTTAATTTCACATCATTGCTGCCTATGAATTCTGAAAATGTACACAATATTCTTTGACATAACGGTTCAAAACTCACTGAATGAAGGTAAAGATAACTATACCCAGATAAACAGAGAAGCCATTATCTTGGTCTGGAGCACAAAAAAATTCAGCCATTACTTACATTTCACTGCTGAATATATATTCAGGCCAGAAAAAGTAATGACAGACTCAGGAAGGAAGGTACCATTGCTCTGGCTGCAGAAAGTCTCTAGGAGTCAGAAATTTCTTGCATCTTCAACATACTGCAACCGCTAAATAAAGGAATGTGCAGATACTCTGACCACCTAATGAAATTGTCTTTCCCTTCTGCTTAGAAATATTTATCATCTGTTAAATCTGCCTTTATTTTTGGACAGAAATATTTAAAAGGTAGCATTGAGCCTTTGCACAGGGCCTATATCAGAAGAAGGAAAGCTAAAAACAGCAAACGCTCTTATATCAAACTTAAAAAATGAAACTACACAATGTCAAGTGTACGGAACAGCAATTTTTTTTCCAGGGAAAATAAATTGCTGCTCAAAAAAAAAAAAAAAAAAAGAAATGTACAGACAAAATATAGTGTGGGGTTGTGCCCACCACCCCCAACTTAAATATACCAACTCTGAGATTTCACCACAGTGGAGGAAATGGCAAAGTCCCGAGAATGGCCCAGTGATTTTTATTCTTGGGAAAAAATCGCTGTTCCAGCCATTCGACATTGCGTGATTTCCTTTTTTTAAGTTCGATATAAGAACTTTCACTGTTTTCAGCTTTTGCTCTTCTGATATAGACCTTTGCACAATATAACTCTTATGGAATAGTACCTAATAAATATGTGCAGTCAAAGCTGCAGCTCTCATGCATCTACTTTTTGTTTCAGGAGCTGCACTGGTGCTTACAGCCAGGATGCATTTGCAGATATGCATGTGTACTTCATTACACATACATTATGTTTCCTCTGCCTTTATCAATTAACATAGAAAAGGAAAAACAAACAGAAGAATAGCAGCAGGTTCATTACTTGATATCTACACTGCATGATACATTTCACAGAAATACATATCTTGTAGAGGATGGTACTGCTATTTCTGAAGTACTGTCTCTGAAAACCAGGTATTGCGGTGCTATATCATTTAGTATGAATTTTGCTTCTCAAAATGATAATGTATAATATGGACGTATTACTTAATAGTGCTTCATACTATTGTCAGTCATGATTTTAAGCCTCATTTCAGTAGCATTTGTAATCTTTGCCTAGTCATACAAATGCTCACCCCCTCCCCATGCATTTAAGGTGCTTTCTCATGTGCTCATGACAGCTTCTTTGTGGTACCAGTAGGGACAGAACAAATGCCTGCATGGGCACTTCATGGGGTACCTCTTCTAAGAGAAGTTACAGCACTTCTCTCTTGAATGTTAAGTGGTATGCAAAGAGTTTGATCATCCCTTTGTCTCTGGTAAAAGGTTTGGCTTGTCATCTTTTCTGTTGTCTCATTTTACTTGGGAAATAATCACAGTTATCCATCCTTTGTTAGCTGAAGATATGGTTTTATCTCTATCCAAGAGTATAGCTTTAACTGTCTGTTTTCTTGCCAGCAGTCTTGACTTCCATGGTATAATCATATTCTTCAGATGCCTCTTCAGTGCTCAACAGTATAGTAAATTATTTGGTACTATATAGTCGCAAAGCATATCTTAAATGACTTACATGTCTCTCCATCTGTTATGTTCCATACAAACAGAATACATCAGAAGTGCAGTTCTGGAAACATCTTCTCCCAGCTGTTATTTAGTTATGGCATTCTCATTGTTAATGGAGCCACCTATACTGAACCTGAGAGACCAGCTGGCATAATGGTCAAGGTCATTGCCTCTCATGCACAAGTTACTGGGTTTGATCCTGACCTTCCATAGCAATTTCATAAACTGAAGAAATATCTTTTAAGGAGAAACCTTAAAAAGCAAGAAACATCTGATTAGTTGCAGTATGAAGATACTTTGGAGTTTTCATGGGAAAGCAGTACAAACATTCAGTTGGAGTTGCACAGCAAGAGAAGGAACATTAAACTGTGGCAGCTCTGACATGGTCAATGTTGCGGACTGATAGGCCAGTAAGCTCCCATATGAAAGAGCAATGGTTGACAAAGGATAAAAGTGAAGAGAATGTGGCACAGGAAGATGCTCTGAAACTTTCTATAGAATGCCTACAGGAAATGGAGAACAAAGAATGTGCCCTAGGTTTAGAAGAACTTGATCTAAGGAAAGAGCTGCTTGATTTAATAGAAATGGACAGACGTATTAAGATCAATGAAAGAAAGAGACTATAGAAAATCAATAAAACCCAAAAGTTAGAAGTTTGATAAAACAAATGAACACAGTAATTAGGACTGTCTATAGAGATTCATGTGATATAACAGAAGTAAATAGGATATATTACTGTGCAGCTAAATTAATAACAGATAAAGTGTTACCACAAAGACATAGGGTAATAAGGGGAAGGAAGGGGAGAAATTGAATGCCATTATGGATGTATAGAATACAGAAAACCATAAAACAATTAAGACAAGGAGTTTCACTGTTAGAAGAGTATAGAAGAGGGAACAGATCAACAAAAATCCTCAGAAAGACAGATGTGAGAAAAGCAATGTGCAGTATCAGAATAGACCAGGATGTATTGTGCACTATTGTAAATAATAAACTAAAGATCTCAGCACAGGCAGAACAACTTAGAAGATATGCAGTAAAATATGAAGGAAAAGTACAAAAAAAGCAATTACTGATGACCAAAAAAGTTTTATAGAGAATGGGAAAGAAGGCAAAAGGAATTGAACCCCCCCCCCCCAAAAAAAAAAAGAAGAAATAGATACATTTTTGAGAAGTACTTATAAAGATCCTGTGAAATATAACAAAGATGCTAAATGGAAAGAAGAAGTAAAAGAAAGAATAAGAAGTTTAAATGTACAGTATATAAAATAGGATGAAATAATGTCCAGAGAGATTGAAACAAAGTTAAAAAAGTCCCAAATTGGAAAACCCCAGGCCAGATGCAGTACTTAACTTCTGGCTAAAAGTATTAACATCTTTGTGATGCCCCTACACTGGCCCAGTAATCAAGGAGCCTTAATCCTCACCACTAGCGCCAGTGAGGGATGTACACATTGGGAGGATGACAAGTACACACACAGTTAAGTACAATTTCCCTTAAGATTACACAGAGATCACAGTCAGTCTGGGGCTGGTTTCTCCCTCTTTCTCCAGATCCCCAATAAGTCTCCCCACTGGCATACCTATAAGGTTAAGATCTCAGCCGAGTGGTCACGCCAAAACCTCAAGCATCCTCTCTGTCCAACCAGTGCTTTGTGTCCCTGCCCAAATAGCTCTCTCTCTCTCACACACACACACACACACACACACACACACACACACACACACACACACACACACACACACACACACACACACACACACATACACACACACTTTGAGATTTGATTTATATACAAACACACAGACACTCCTGGGGAAGGCTGGCACAGGTTTACTAGCTATGCCCCATTCTTCCCAGCTTATAAGGTAGTTATCACTGCCACCAACCACTACTTATCAGCTACTCTAAGGCCCTTACAAAAGGTGCCCAGTCCAACTGTGTAATGTTACTATTATCCAAATTGTAAGTGTAACCAAGACTAAGGCTATTGGAGTGGCCTATACAGTGTCACCAAATACATATGCAAGTAGTCTAAGAGCTTAAATATCTCTAAACAAACCAGCCGCAATTAAAATGTTTAAATATATTTAATAATCAATAATAAAAGAAGAAGACAATACTCAAACAACACAGTAACTACAGAGTTTAGAATCACAGGAAATATTCTTAAAACAACATTGCAGGACAGTCTCAAGTAAATACATAAAACATCTAAACTAATCTTTATTATATTCCAACTATAAAAGAAATTACTGTACTCTAGACTTACTTACATAGCAAGGCAAATGCAGATGGATGTTTCTAGGTCCAAGACAAGATACAAAATACACTGTCTCTCTGAGAGAATTCTTAAATTAATATCACATATTACTCCTAGGTTAGCTCGGATGATGTCACTTTGTCACGTGACTTCAGTTCCCAGGTAAAATAGATACTTAGAATTTAACACCTCTATGTCAAAAATGCCTATCTCTCAGAAGTGTGCAGCTGCTAGGAAGTTACAGAGCAATAAAAACACTTACTTTTGAAACCTAGTAATTATTTCTGTTTCAAGACAATAGGAAAACCTCTAGCTCTAGACATTGTGTCTGCTTGCTGCACTGAAACTGAGATAACACAATTGTAAAACACTTTACTTTTCCACTTATTTTCTTGAAGTTTTGCAAGTTAACTCTGTATGTTCAGGTATATATAGTTTATATAAATTTCTGTTCTTTTTCCAGTAGGGTACACTATGATTACATTCTTGAAGCTCAGTACCTAAAATACAGTTCTCTTACATTTGTAAGACAAGCATATGAATCATATTACTATTCACAAATGACATATGATTATTTACAAAATTCCAGATAGCTGGGCTGGCAGTATTTCCCCTTGTGTCACAGTCTTTACATTAGGATTTATGCATGAGTATGAACTATTTATAAGAGTACCCTGACCAGGCATCAACCTAGTTAATAATAAGAAAAAATAATACTCCTTCTTAAGAGTGAACCTGCAGGCTATCCTAAAAACTATAGACCAGTAACTTGCCTTCTGACGATGTATAATCTATACACTGGAATTGATGCTGACAGAGTTTAGAGTCATGTAGAAGAAAACTCAATCATGGCAATAGAACAAACGGGTAATACAAGAAAATCATATGGAAAAAATGATCATATGTTGTTAAATGAGGTCATCATGGAGAACTGTAAAAAGGGGACAAATGTAAGTATGGCATGGATAGACTATAAAAAAAATTGACAGTATCCCACATTCATGGATAAAAGAGTGCTTAAAATGTATAAGATACACCCAAGACTGATTGATTACATTATAGCAACCATCGAACAGTGGCAAACCACAGCAGTTAAGCCATGATAAAGGACAAATTATTATTCCAGGGAAAAAAATTCAAAGGGGGGATATTCCAGGGTGACTCTCAGTCACCACTGCCATTTTGTCTTGCCCTTAACCTATTAAGTTGTCTACTTAACAGATTAGATTATGGCTGCAATTTGGCTCCCAGAAAACAACAAAGTTTAAAGACTTCTCATCTTCTTTTTGTAGGTTATTTAAAACTGTATTGTTCATCAGATAAGGAAATAAAAGCACAACTGCAAGTGATCAAAACTTTTTCAGATGATATAAGAATGTAATCTGGTCTTGATAAATGTGAAAAAACAACCTTTAAAACAGGAAAGCTGCAGCACCAAGAAAGCACCAGTTTGGGACAGGAATCTGATATAAAATAACTTGAGCAAGAGGAGGTATATACATTTTTTGGGAACTGATAAAGGATCAACAATAAAACATGGCCAAATGTGAATAAAACTTAGTAAGGAATATTTGAAAAAACTAAAATTAATACTGAAAACAGCATAAACATCTAGGAACAAAGTATAAACTTTTCCTTTTCCTGTCCTAAGTTACAGTTTTGGAGTGATTGACGGGCCCCAAAAGGTGTTGGATTTGTTGGACAGGAAAACAAGGAGGATGCTTCATACTCTTCAAATGATTTTTAAAAAATCAGTTCATACCAAGATTATATATTCCCCTTCTGAAGAAGGTATGGGCCTCCTTGAAATTGACTACATGTATAGAACTGCAATCGTGGGACTGCATACATATCTGCTGACCTCACAAGACCCAAATGTAATGAAAGTTTTGAAACATGAGGAGAATAAATCTAAGATGACTTCCCTGCTTAGTTTAACAGAAGTATATTGTCCTGAAGTGGGAAGGGAAATCAAACCAGAAGTAGATACAAATCAGGCAGGAACTGAGTGTGCCAAAAAACAAAAGAAAGAATATAAGGTGAAGGATCACAGTTCAAAAATTAATGGGTGGTACAGTGGTGCAGAGGTTAATGCTGTCACCTCATAGCAAGAGGCTGTCTGGTTTGATTCTCAGCTGGGGTGCCTTCTGTGTGGAGTCTGCATGTCCTCCCTATATTCATGTGGATTTTCTCCAGGTGCTGCAGTTCCCTCCCACATTCAAAACATATGTATCTGGAACATTTCCCCTTGGGCCTCCTCTGAAAATAGGCTCTGCCCTCGTCGGATTTTCAACAAATGTTTAAATAAATAAATAAATAAATAAATAAATAAATGAATAAATAAATAAATAATTCAGATGAGAAGGCAAGAAATGTGGAAAATGCATAAATATAGTTGCAAGCATATAACACTCTTGGAATAACCTCATGTTGATCAGAATTGAACGCAGGAATGATTAAGAAAAGTTGAATTTATACCAAAAGATGAAAGGTTAATATTGGCGTCCCAAGGTAGTGGACTACGTACAAGTTGGTTTACAAATGTCCATTGAAGATGTGGGAGAAATAGACAAATGTAAGTTTTGGAAAACAGAATTGGAAACAGTCGCACACCTTGTTGCTGGTTGTGATATACTAATGGCAGAAGGACCATATACTGAAAGGCATAATAATGTGGCAAGTCTGTTGCACTGGGAATTGTGCAAACATTATAAAATTGAAGTAGCTGAAAAACAATGGAAACATAAGCCACAAGCATTATAGATAATGATGAAGTTTATTTCACATGGGATTATCCATTACCATCTGGTCAAAAACAGATGACTGAAAACCAGATATAGTAGTCCATGAATAGAAGACAAAAGGAGCTTTGATTATTGAAAGTGTTACAACCGGTGACTACAGTGTCTTATGTACAGAGAGACACAAAATTATAAAATACCAAGATTTGCAGGCAAAAATTAGGGCAACGTGGAAGAAGGCTACCGAGACAGTTCCAGTAGTAGTAGTAGTAGTAGGAGTAATGGGTCTTATAAAAAATAATTTACAGTCATACTTAGATATGTTACTGATACTTGTAATTCCATAAGAATTGCAAAAGGAGTCATTACTGGGCACATTGCAGGTGCTATGAAGAGCACTTCTGGCTAACATCAAAGATTGAAACAATACTAATTTCATGAACTTTAAAAATACTTTGACTTAGGAAAGGGGTCCATTTCCATCATGGTATTAGAACCCCTAAAGACTTGGAGACATTAAAAAAAGTGTGAAGCCAGAAGATATAGTAAACTTATAGGTTCATAGGTTCATAGGTTCATACTAGGCTATCTGCCCAAGGGCATTTATAAGCCTAGCCCATAGTTATGTGGCTTTCGCCACCCCTTTAGTTTGAATAAAAACTATGCCTATCATTTTTCTGTGCCTCTGTCAAGCAGTGACACTGAAGTAATCCCTGGGGTATATCTGCGATCTCCCATCCATTGGTCAAGATTCCTCTTGAACAAGGCCAGCGAGGTGCTCTGCCTCACATGTACCGGGATTTTGTTCCACAGCATAGGGAGTCTCTGGGTGATGAATCTGTCCCTCCAGCACGTTCTATTTATAACCGTGTCAAGGTTTAAGTCTCTTGTGGTTCTGAGGGATCTAGATTTTTGAGGTGAAGCATATTCATCAAATCTGGGTTTGACATGGCCTTATATGTCAGGCACAGGTCACCTCTGAGCAAGCGGTATGAGACTGAATAGAGCTGGAGTTCTTTCAGTCGGGCAGCATAAGACATATTTTTGAGACCCTTTATCCTTTTGGTGAGGAACTTTTGGGGCCTTTCAAGCTGCAGCAGGTGTCTGGTCAGATACATTCCGAACGGGGCTCAATCATAGGTCTAATGAGTGATGAGTACAGGGGGACGATGACCTCCCTTGATCTAGATGTGAATCCCTTCATGATCAGGTGATATAGAAGGTTTTCCTAACTACTTTAGCAACATGAGTGTCAAACGAAAGGCTACTGTCAACTTGGGTCCCCAGATCCCTGATGACTTTTTCTGTGCTCAGTGGATTGCCACCTATATGGTAGCTAGGGGTAACCTTGTTTTTCCCAAAGGGTATGACTATGCATTTTTTGGTGTTTAACTTCAGGCCATGGCTCTGGCACCAGTTATCCATTTCTGTGAGGCCCTTCTGGAGGATATCTGTGTCAGATGTGTTTTCGACTATGGCGCCAGTTTGCAGTCATCTGCAAACTTTGTCAGCCATAACCCTCCTGTGTTTGCTTGTACTTCAGAAAAGTAGATGCCGAACAAGAGTGGACCCAGGACTGAGCCCTGTGGGACACCACTTGTGACAGGCTTTGAGTCTGACATGGCTCCAGCAACTCTGACCCTGTGGGTTCTGTCACTTAGCCAGTTTGCAACCCATCTTGTGATGTATGGGTTTACATTCAAGCTGATGAGTTTTTCGAAGATACCTGAGTGGGGTATTGTGTCGAAGGCCTTTGCCAGGTCGAGGTAGGCTGTATGGACTGCCTTTCCTCATCAATGGCCTTGGTGACTGTCTCAAAAAGTCAACCAAGTTTAAGAGGCAGGATCTGCCTTTGACAAAGCCAAACTGGGTTGGATCCAAAGTCTGCAAGTTCCTATGTCTTTATTTATGAGTTCCATTATGATCCTCTCCATGGCTTTGCAGATAAGGCTTGTCAAGCTAATGGGGTGGTAATTTCCAGGGTCTGTGGAGGCACCGCCCTTATGAAGTGGGACCGCGCCACTCCTTGGGTACGTATCCTGAGGTGAGATTAAGATTAAACAGCTGTCCTAACTGTGGGTTTAATTCCTCGTTGAGTTCATGAAGCACACAGCCGGGGACACCATCCGGTCCCATGGATGCTGTGTTTTTGCCTTAGTGAGGGCAGTTCTCACCTGGGCATTGGAGATGTTTGGGGGCTACAATCCTCTGGAATAGATATCTCTCCTTTGGGGAGGGGGAGAAGTTTGCACTGAACCTGTCAGCCAGTATGTTAGCAATGTGTGTAGGTTCAGTAATTTTCACATCATTTTGAACTAATTCTGAGCATATCTGGGAGTTTCCTCCTAGGTTTCTAACATAGCTAAAGAAGGCCTTATGATTGTCTTTAGAGTCCTTGGCGATTTTTCTCTCAAAATTTGCCTTGGATGATTTTATGAGAGCTCTTAGTTTTTACTTATAATGATCAAAGGTGTCTTACCTTTCAAGGATTTTGCTCTATCTTGTAGTAGCTTCCTCCTTTTGTTGTAGAGCTTGTTTATGGCTGGGGTCCACCAGACTGGATGCTTGCCTTTGGTACAGAGAGTCTTAGTTTTGTTTGGGATTGCCTGATCCATGCAGTCCTGTAGGTGCTGGTAGAAGGCATTTGTAAGTGATTCAGCGGTTTGAGTGATGTTTACCACTGGCTCAGGGGCCTTAAAGGAGACCACACTAGTTTTTAGAAGTGTGAAATCGGCTTTTGAGAAGTTTTTCACTGTGGTCTTTTTTGTTTCAGGTGGGGGCGGGATGAGGACCTCCAGCGAGATTAGTTTATGATCTGATCTCACCAGTGAGGGGTATACTTTCGGTGTTGAACATTTTTATCCCATGTTTGTGATGATGAGATCAAGTATGTTTTCTCCTCTTATGGGGATGGTGACTAGTTGTTCCATGGCATTTGAGTTTATGAACTCCAGGAATCTTTGGGTTAGAGTGTTCGGGCTTGAGTAGTGTTCCCAGTCTATATTAGGGTAGTTGAAGTCACCTAGTATGATGGTGTTTGGAGATACATTTATCCCCTCCAATGTTTTCAGGAAGGCCATGTGAGGTTCCTGAGTTTGAGAGGGTGGCCTGTAACATGCTACAAATTGCAGAGCAGTCTTGCCTATGGTTAATTGCACCTGGATGGTCTCCGATGCATCGTGCGTTGCCACCAACCTTGAGGTGTGGGTGTCCTTTATGAATATGGACACCCTCCTTTCTTGGTGTTGTCCGGATTTTGGGGCCGGCGCATGATATGAGGTGAAACCTGTTAGTGCTGGGGTGCTCTCAGGAGCCTTGAACCAGGTTTCTGGCACAGTACAGACATCGATGTTCTCCATATTGAGAAGGGCCTCGAAAAGTGCATCTTGAGATTGAGACTTCTGGCATTGAGCAGCATTACCCTTAGTTTTTTCCTTTTGGTGTTCTAGGGTGGTAGGTTTAGAATTTGAGCCTTGCCTAAAAAGGCACTATGGGGTGGCAAGAGCCTTTGCCAATATCCGGAAGCCCAGGGTGACAGGTGCAAGCCGTCCCTTAAGCAGCGTGGCTTGTCCAGCATGTCATCCCAGGCAGACAGACATTGGATCCCCTTTGAATGACACCAGAATTTAAGCCAATTATTAAAGCTGATCATCTTATCACTGTATTGTGGCATCATTCTAGGTGAAGGTAGGATACTGCTCAAGGTCAGGGTCATACCTGCCTGGGCTACATAATCAGAGAGCTCCTCGATGTCCCTTTTCATGTAGTCCAAGGAGGTACGTCTCAGGTCGTTGACACCAGCGTGGACAATGACTGAGTCGTACTTGTACCTGCTGTTGAGAGACCTGTGTGCTTGCGTTATGTGGCGGATTCTAGCACCCGACAGGCAGCTTACTGTGACCTTCTCCTTACTCAGTCTGGTGAGCGGGACGTCAGTGTGTCTGACAAATTAATCTCCAACTTTACCCCTCTCTCCCCCTTTAACCTTCCCTCAGGAAATACCACTAAGTATAACTCCCACTATTATCACTAGGGAGCAGATCCTGAATGCTCTTTCTAAGGCCAAGAACACTGTATCAATGGGCCCAGACAATATCCCAGGATCTCTTCTAAATAGTATAAAATATGACCTGTCAAGTTATCTGGAATTGCGATTTAACTATAGCTCCCAAACAGGCTTCATGCCTTTTGAATGGAGAACAGCAACAGTCATCCCTCTGCATAAAGGCGGGCCATCTACAGACCCTGGAAACTACAGACCCATAAGTCTCACTAGTCTCATATGCAAAGCCATGGAAAGAATTAGCATGAAAATGATCAGTAATGACACAGGAAACCTCCAGACACTGGACCCAGCCCAATTTAGTTTCATCAAGGACAGGTCATGCTTATGCAGTCTGGTGGACTTCTTTGAGAAGGTCACCAAAGCCAATGGATGATAGCAACATGGTTCACACTATCTACCTTGAATTGGCCAAGTCATTTGACACAATACCCCACTCGGTCATTGTTAGGTACAAACCCTTATGACAGGACACACAGGACCCAGGAAGTTAGAATTGGCAGGTTCACCTTTACAAAGAGGCCAGTCACAAGTGGAGCCTCTCAGAGATCAGTCCTGGGACCGCTCCCTTTTGACATTTACTTTTCTGAAGTCAAGGCCAATGTCAATGGCCTCTGGCTGACTAAATTTGCACCTGATTGCAAATTAGGAGCTGTCATTGAATCCCCCACCAACAGAAATGTTCTCCAGGAAGGGCTGACACTGCAAAATAACTGGTGTCAGAGCCCTGAAATAAAACTAGATGCCAGGAAATGCATAGTAGTATCCTTTGGGAAATCATTCACCCCAGGTAACTAACAGATTCACAACACACCCCTAAGAGTTGACCTAGTAGTAAAGAACTTGGGGATACACATATACAGTAATCTAGCCTTTCACCATCACACGTCTACACTAATGAGGAAATCATCCTATGCTGTGCATCTTAGAAACAAAGGTATAGCATCTAGGTCTAAGGAAGTCATTGTTGCACTGTATTTCATATTCATCAGACCTACCATTGAGTACAAGAGTCTATATTAGATGAACGAAAGTTCATCTTAGCGAACGCTCACATGAGTGAAAATCCAGGTACACGAAACTGCAATTGTGGGGGGTTGTGCCCCCCCCCCCAAATATATATTCCAACTCCGAGATCACACTACAGTGAGGAAAGGGCAAATATTCCCATCCTCACTGTTCCACAATCTCACAATTGCGGTTTCGAGTTCCACAATATTCGCTCATGTGAGCGTTCGCTAAAATTAATGTTCATTCATCTAATATAGACCCAAATACAATGCCTGCTTTGGCATGTACCAGGCATATCCAACAACTGGAATGTCCAGAGACGATCCTCACTAAAAAATACAGGGCATAAGTAACATGTCCTATGCAGACTACCACAAAGCCCTATCCTTGTATTATGTCTCCTACAGGCTGCTGAGGAGAGATGTATGCCTGGCATACAAGGTATTGTTAGACTCCAGTTTGCTGGACCTCCTGCTTGTTTGCAAAGTGAACAGAACCAGAAATACCTGTTCTAAAGACTTAAACCTTGCCTGTGATATAAATAAGACCTGCTGGAAAGGTAGGTATGCATCCAAGAGATTACCCCTTCTCTGGAACAGGCTCCCTATTCATGTGAAGCAGAGATCCTCCCTAACCCAATTCAGTGCGTAACTTCAACAGCAGGATGGGGAACAGGAAATTCATCTCTGGATTGGCACCTATGTCTCTAGTGGACACAGGCAGCCTTTAAATGGTTCATTTCCCAGGCCCCTTCTTGTAGGTGTTTCACCTCCCAAGCCCCTGCTAACATTTATTAAGGGTGCAAGAACTTGTCAGAGATTTGCAATGCATGGCTAAGCTTAAAAAGGCCCTTGTGGTCATTGGCCTAGTAAACACCTATCCTATGAACACCTGCTATATGGTAACATTTAGCACTGACCTCTGATTCATACTGTATGCTTTGCTCTCATATATGTACAACTGGTTTATATAACTCCTGCCTGGGTCTTAACTAGCTGTTCAAGAATAACATTCCTGCTGTAGTACTGGTACTGGTAAGATACCAAATGGATAGAAGAGTTAAAAGAAACAAAAGAAGCTTTAATATAGAGCATATGAAATGGAAAAAAGTAACAGTCAGAGAAATTGAAACAGAATTAAAAAAAAAAATCTCCTAAATGTAAAACTCAGGGTCCAGATGCTGTATCTAACTTCTGGCTAAAGGCATAAACATCTTTATGCAAAGGTTTAGCCCTGAGTAAAAATTAGTTATATGCACATCCCAAACTGACACTAACCTGGTTAACAATAGGAAAAAGATACCCTCCTCCTTAAGACTGAGCCTGAAAGCCATCCCAAGAACCATAAACAAATAACTTGCCTTCTGACAATATATAAATTGTACATGGGAACTGATGCAGACAAGAGTTTATATCATCTAGACAAAAATAATCATGGCAATAGAACAAAAAGATGATAAAAGACAATCATATGGAACAAAGGGTCATCTATTATTAAAAAAAGGCATGATAAGAGAACTGTAAAAAGGGGAAGAATCTAAGTATTGCATGCATAGACTACAAAAAAACATTCAACAGTATTCCACTTTTATGGATTATGGAATGTGTACAGATGTATAAAATATACACTAAATAGATTAATTATATGTTAGTGATTACAAAACAGTGGCAAACCTCTGTAGCTGAGCCATGACAAAAGACAAATTATAATTCCAGAGATAAAGTTCAAGGGGGATACTCCAGGGTTATTTTTTGGCACCACTGCTGTTTTTGTCTCACCCTTATTCCATTAAGCTGTTTATTTAGTAGTCTAGGCTATGGTTACAGCTTAGCTTCCAGAAACAAACATTATTCAAATATATTTTATCTACTTTTTTGTTTGATGATTTAAAATTGCATGCTTCATCATGTGAGGGTTTGAAAGCACAACTACAAATGGTTAAAACTTTCTTATATGATATAATTTTTAGTTATTTATTTATTTTTGTATTATTTGTTGACTGCTGTAGTCCTGCTAGGCTAGTAGCATTTTTTTCAGGGACACCTCAGATGGCAATTATATTATTAGGGAAAATTTGGCCAGGGCATCAGAGAACTTCCCCTACTCTTCATTTTTGGGAATGGGACACTTTTGGGGATACATGTTCTGTTTCCATTCCAGTCACAGAGGTGGCACAGAGGAACACAGAGGCAGATGGAGACAGAAGGAGATGGCGAAGTGGTGAAAGAAATGGAAGAGAAAGCAAACATCAAGTCCAGAGAATATGTGCAGGATTCTGAGGAAAGTTTTCAAAGAAATCTGTTTGATGGAGATGAGTCATGTGGTGGATATATAATTACAACCCTCCAGTTTGGAGGGTTGTGAGGTGATTTACTTAAAGAAATGGTAGTGCAACGTGAGACAGAAAATAAAGGAGATGTTTCCTGGGTTGGACATTATGGGAAAATACAAAAAGAGGATGCAGAGATAATCCTCAAGAATAGTGGTCAGATAGAAAAGAAAAAAATGTGCAGAGAAAGGAAAAGGCAAAAGTGGAGAAGCAGAAAAGAAGGCAGAAGAAAATGAAAAACAGAAGTACCGTGGTAAGGATTCAAAGTAAAAAAGACAAAAAAATGGACAGGTATGAAGTGTGGGATGATTTAATAGTTCCTTTGGGTGTAAAAGCACATGAGGTAAAAGCATTTCTTCTTATTAACAAAGATGCATTTTGTGACATTATATCTGACATGTTTTTTTCAATGGAAAATTTTCTTGGAGAATATGAAAAAAGAAAGACTGCAACACATGGAATCGTGATGTAATAAAAGCATTTAACAGGGAAAAAACAGAAAATTAATGTGCAATTTTGAACAGAAGTAGAAACAGAGACTTTGAAAGGAAATTTGAAAACATTATGTAAAAAATACTAGATGTTGAAAATCACTACTATAAAAGGAGTTTATGGACTGTTGGCTGGGATTGTAATATTGTGTTAAAAACAGAAAAAGAAAAAAATATACATATACCAAACATGATAAATGTTATAGGGGTATCGTAAAATACTGGGCACAACCCAAAACATGCTTTTTTTGTGGAAAAGAAGGACATTTGATAAGTAACCGTGACAAAATAAAATGTTATATTTGTGGGAAAACTGGACATGGTACAAAAATATGAATTGAAATTTTATAAATGTAACACAATTGGACATTTATGGATGGATTGCAAAAATGAAAAAAAGAGTAAGAAAAAAATAGAGAAGAAATGTTAGAAGTAGAAATAGAAGAAATATATATGAGAAAAAAATTATAAGGAAGGTACATAAGAAGATTCTGAAATAAGTGATGAAGACATAAATTGGGAGGTAGTAAAAGAAAAATTAATTATATTGGTAAAAGGATAAAAGACACAAAATAAAAATGAAAGGGATACTACAAAAGAAAAATGAAAGGAAATGAATGAAAAGGAATATATATAGCTAATGACTATGGGTTTGATAAAATGGTTAAGGTGTTTGACACACAGACACAAGGTACAGTGCATGAGTTTTACTTTTGGGAAGGAAATTGGCTAGATTTAAAATGGCCTACTAAGACAGCTAGCCAAGTAATTAGCTATTAACTTATGAAATCATAAATCTAAGGAAAAGGGAAAATGAAAATTTTAGAGTACTTTCTGTAAATGTGAATAGTATTAAGAACATATAAAAAGAATATGGATTTTTGAGTGGAGGTGTATTTAGAAGACACACAATTTTTAAGAAATGAAGAACGATTACAAACAGGAAAACTATGGGGAGAGATAATCTGGAATTTGGGAAATGAGAGATGTTCTGGAATAGCTATATTTTGTAGAAACACAGTAAATATATTAGATGTAACTTTAGCAAAAATGGAAATATATTAGATGTAACTTTAGCAAAAATGGGAAGGCTAACTATTATAGGTTTAAAATGGAAAAAGCAAGTACATAGAATTATAACATTATATGCTTATACTAATTGTAAAGACAGGGAAAGCATATTTTATCAGATTTTAGATTATGTAGTGATAAATATGAATATTATAATAACAAGAGACTTTAATTGTGATTTAAGAAACAAGAGTAAAAAGAAAGGACATGATACAATGTAAATGTTAGAAGTTATAAGATGTGGTAAATTAAAACTTTGTGGACTATAAAATGTGTATGTATAGAACTGAAACAGATTACTATATAGTATTAGAAGGTTTAGTTATAGGAGAAGGGTGATAATCAAAACAAGATTTTCTGACCATCTTGCAATATGGCTAGAGATAAAGGAATATATAAAAATACACAAATTAATAAAATGGATAAATGAGAAAGTATGGCATGAAGAAGGAAAGAGATTAATATTACAGTTGTGGAAAGATTGTATTACTATAAGAGCATTTTATAAGATTTGGTCTGAATGGTGGATGATATTTAAGGAACAAAGCATCGGAATATTTAGAACATAATGACAGAAAGCACTTTGACAAAGAAAAAGAATTATATGAAAGAAATTAAGAAAAATACAAGAATTGTTATATAAGCAAAACATTTTTTTACAAGGGAAAAAAGAGAATAAGTATTGAGTTATTTAATTAGATTAGTAAAGGAATATAGTAGTGTAATGAGAGAAATACAAATGTAAAAGAAGAAATAGAAAGAACTCAAGAAAAGATTGTAAATAGTGTAATACAATATATGCAAGAAATGTTTTTCAAAAAGAAGGTAGTGAATAAAACATGGAAAGTAAAAAAATTAACAGAAAAGGAGAATAAATAGTGGGAAAAAGAAAGTTCGTTAAATGAACTAGATAAAATATTAGGACAAGTATATATAAATTCAATTGCAGGACCAGATGGAATAGGGTATGAAATGTATAAAAACTGAAGGGATTTGCAAAAAAAATATTTTTTTAAAAAATATTTTGAATTAGTGGTTAAATGAAGGCTTTATGGATAAAATATGTCATTGAATACCTAAATTCATATGGAAGAAGGAAGGTACAAGACAATTTAAAAAAGGGAGACCGATAGTGTTGAATAATAATGATTATAAGATCTTGATGAAAATAATACAAAAAGGATTTGAAACTAAAATGGACAAATTTTTGGAAGACAGTATATATAGTATAAAGGAGAAGGGATTTCAAGAATTATTAATGATAGAGAAGTTGTAGATGATATTATGAATAGGAAAAAAGAAGCAAAAACCATGTCAGGAGACCTTAATAAGACATTTGACACAACTGGACATGAAATCTTATGGGTAATAATGAAAGAATACAAACTGAAGACCTTCGCCTGGATAGCAGATGCAAAGGCCCAAACAACCACAGTAAATCAAAAGAACGGCCAGCACCAAATGGGGAAAAAATCCAATTTAATTGTAGACAGACAGGTTTCAGCCCAAAAAGAGCCTTTTTCAATGTCAAAGAAAAGTGAGTAAAGAACACCCACTTATAATTGATTAGAACACCACCAAATGGCCAATGAATAACAGTAGTTCATAAATAATTGAATAAACCAGAACTACTGAACAAGTTTTAAACATAAACACCCACCACCAATGATAAATGACACATCGCAACAAATATACAAAAGCAAAAATGATGCATATAATATGAACAATTCATATCATGTAACACATATACATACATATGCAAAAATGATGCATGAAACATAAACAAATATCCTACAGATGTTCATTTAGACCTGGAGGAAAAACTCCACCAAGCCTAATTATCCAACCTTATTCCTTTCTAGTTAGCATCTCATGCCATTTGTCTTTAATAAATTTGTGTCCACCTACTTTGTCAATAATAGTAAAACGAAAACAAGCAGTACTATGCACAAGGGTATGCTTGTACAGAGCATTAGTAATAACCTTTTTTCTCATATTACTAAGATGTTCCAAAATGCGTAGCTTCATTGGTCTGGAAGTTTGTCCAATATAAAATGCAGAGCAGTTACAAGTGGCCAAATAAACAACCCAATCACTACTACAATTGGTCAACTATTTAATCTGATAAACCCGTGGTGTATTTTTGCTACTAAACTCCTTAGTTTGAACTACATGTTTGCAAAAGCTACAATGACCACAAGGGAAACACCCCGTCAAGGTGGTACCATCCAGAGTATGTTGGGACTTAGTATTGGATAGAGAAATACATTTATAAAAACTAAGGTGACCTCCCAAGGTGATCCCTCTCCGGAAGGAAAATGCACACCTATCCCCCAAAATCTGTCCAAGATATTCATCTACTAGTAAAATGTCCCAATGTCTCTGTACAAGACTAACCAAATGTTGGGTGTTTCTACCAAAGGTAGTTGTAAACCTAATCTTACTGTCAACACCAGGTTTTGGTTGGTTATATGTCAACAATTCATGTCTCGGCATCTGGTCGACCTGATTCTTAACTGATGACAAATGAGTAGAAGAATACCTTCTTTGCATAAATTTAGTTGTAAGATCAGCATTATAGCAAAGTTAAATCCTCCTCCCTGGAACAGATGTGTCAAATGTGCATGTACTGAGATTTTGGAATGTTTTTGATAATGTGTCTTGGATGACAGCTGGGTGCATGTAACAAGGAATTAGAATTAAAGGGTTTCCTATAAACAGAGCTGTTAAGAGTACCATCAGCCTGTTTATTTACCATAACATCTAAAAAGGAGATAGTTTTCTTGTCATAGTTGACTGTAAAATGGATACCCTATTTGTTGTCATTAAGGTACTCTAAAAATTCCTGCAAGTATGTAATATCCGACTTCCATACCATCCAGCAGTCATCCAAGAAACGCCTCCAAATATCAATTTCTTGCATAAAAATTTTATGATTGTTATCATAAATCATGATGTGTTCAAAATAACCCATGAATAGGTCAGCATAAATGGGGGCAAAAGACTTCCTCCGTAGCCGTGCACTTCATCTGGAGATAACAAATACCATTTAAATAAAAGGCATTCTTGGTCAGTACATGCTCAGTTAAACATAATAGGAAGGTGTTAAATCCAGGGCATAAGAGGGCTAATTCATTCAACCAAAATTTCAGGGGCATCAAATTAGCCCAGTGAGAGATACTGGTATACAAGGAAGTTACATCCAAAGTGCAGAGTAGCCAGTTCACATCCAATTGTGTATCACTAATGATATTTAGAAATTCAGTGGTGTCCTTAATTCCAGCCCTCACAGCTGTTAACAGGGGTTTAAGATATTTAGTAAGATACACCGATATAGGTTCAGTTAATGAACCCTTTCCTGAAACAATTGGGCGCCCTGGAGGGTCCCTCAGACTCTTATGTACTTTAGGTAATAAATACAAAAATTGTGCAACAGGCTCCTTTAGCTTGAGATGATAACAGGTTTTATCATCAATAATACCCTCATCAATGGCTGTATCAAGAAAATTATCAATGTCAACCTTAAATCGTGCAGTAGGATCTATTGGCATCATCATATAAAATCTGCCATCCTGAAGTTGTCTATTTACCTCCGCTTCCTATTTAGACCAATCCATAACTACTATGGCCCCTCCCTTGTCTGCCTGAATGATTACTAAATTTTTATTGTACAAGTTTTTTAAAGTGGACATTTCCTTCAGTTTTAGATTGTTAGGTAATAAAGCATTCTGAAAGTCACCACCAAAATGTAATTCCTTTAATACACATTTTTGAAAAATTTCTACATATTTGTTCATGGGTGGCATAAAATTGGAAGGATGAAACCTAAAACTGCCCTCATTAGGGCCTCTGGTATCTTCAGAATCCTAAAAAACAGTTTAAGATTCAGTAATCTGCAGAAAGACAGCAAATCATCCACAAAACTGCTTTCTGAAACAAAAAAGCCAGGGATAAAGTTAAGCCCTTTATTTAGTACAACATATTCAAGCTCAGATACCACCACAGATGAAATATTTATGACATTGTTTGTATCGACTTGGGTTCCAGAAGTTGTAACAGACTCTGAATCATTAAACCTGAGGTGACATTTAGATCTATGTTTGCGTCCCCCCCCATTTTCTCTTCCCCAAAAGGGCTAGGGTCCACCCCCATTACATTCTGATTAGAAAGACTACATTTATGTGCTGGTGAGGTTTGGATGGTGTCCATTTCTGTGTCTGTGTTGGATGACCCTTCATCCCCTGATGTTTCAATATTTGATGTCTTTAAAATAGATTTTCTTTTGCGTTTCTGACCCGGGGTGAAACCCTCTTTCCTAGCGAATTTGATATTATTCCTGGGTTCAAAGTTGACCCCCACTATAATCCCAACAATCCCTGTTGTATTTACTGATTTTCCATTCAGGTTTCACAAACAGACCTCCCTAAGACTTCTGTATTATCTAATATTAATGCATTATTTATCCTGCCTTAATTTAGTAAGAAACTAGGGAATAGTAATTCTTTAGATCAGTCAGGAAAATATAGTGAGATTAGTTAAGTGTTGTTTTTCTGCATCTTTGTGGACTTTTCCATCTGTGTTATTTTTAATATTTCCTGTGATTGAAACTCTGGTGTTTATTGTAAATAGATATTTAGTATTTTCATGTTCTTTTATTATTTATTATAAAATATATTCAGAATTTTCATTGTGGCTGTTCTTTTAGAGAATATTTTAATCTTTGAGAGTAATTACATTTATTTGGTGATACTGTGGCTGATTCTGAAAGCCTTCCTGCATTGTCAAACACTACCATTTGTATTAGTATAAATTTTACTCAGTATAATTTGGTACTCTTGTAAGAGCCTTAGAATAGCTGGCTTTGGAATGTTCTGGTGGCAGTATCTACCTTATAGTCTGGGCAGAGGGGGCATTGTTGGTAAATCTGAGCCAGCCTTTCCCAGGTGTATGTGTATGTGTGAAAGTCAAATTTCAAAGAGTGTGTGTCTGACAGCTACTTGGAGTAGGGACACAGAGCACTTACTTCACAGAGAGGGTTGTTAATGACTTGACTTGGAACACTTGGCTGAGGACTCAACTCTACAGCTCTGTCAGTGGGGAGTCTTATTTGGGGCCTGTAGAGAGAGGAAAACCCAGCCCCAGGACAGAGTGTATTCCCTGTGTGCTCTTAAGGGAAATTGTGCTTGGTACAGAGAGCTGCATCTGAAAATTCTGTGTGTATCTATTTTTGTTCCAAGTGAATGTCCCTCACCGGTGTCAGTGGTGAGGACCGAGGCTCCTTGACTACTGGCCCAGAGGAGGGACATTACAATATGCATTTATAATTATCAAGGAAAGAGAGAATCTGTTTCATTAAATATTAAACTATGTGGTGGATAATATAACAATTATAATTGCTGAGGACTTTTGTTGTGATTTATGATAAAGATATCGAAAGAAAGGGAAAGATAAAAAAATTCAGGAAGTGATCATATGTGGTTAATTTGCTGTGTGGAACAAAAGTAAATAGACTTGCAGAACGTTGGGGGGGGGGGGGGCACCTGGAACTGAAATTGTTTATTTTGTATTATCAGTAGGCCAGTTGTTAGCAGATGGTAGTATACTTGTGACAAATTTTCAGACCATTTAGCAATATGGATGGAGATAATGCAAGAAAGGGAGTATATTAAAATAGGAAATGGAATAAAAAGAATAAATTATAAATTATTGAATGAAATTTGAGAATACGAAGTATTGTAGTTATAGAAGGATCATCATATAACAATGAAATACTTCTGTAACACTGTTCTGAATGGTATCCTTGATTTAAAACAAGTATAACAAAGTGATTTTTTCAGTGGTAGGATGTAGAAAGAGAAAGTATAGTATGGGAAAATTTATAGAAATGTATCAGAGAATAATACAGGAGAGTATTATGATATGGAAAAGAAGTATATAAAAGAAATTGAGAAAAAATAAGGCTTTACTGTTTAGGCAGAGATATTATTTACATGGAATGTAAAAGCAATAATATTTATTCTGATGACAGTTGTGAAAAAAAATCAATCAACAGAAACTGGAAAATGAACATAGTTTCATGCATAACAGATGATGTTAAGTTGATGGATCAGTTGGACAGATAGGGGCTGCCAAGAAAATTCCATGGATGAAGTTTGTTAATAAATGGTTTCCTGGCATATTTACATTGATGTATGAACAGCTTTATTAACAATGTGATGAAGTAAGGATGGTTAGGTATTATGTAAGCAGTGTAATGCAAGTCAGTTACATTAAAAGGGAAAAGCTTTGGACACTTTTTCTAGAGCCAATATGTTAAACGAAGGTCACCTTTCAGTATGATGGTTAATAGGTAAGGTGCTAAATCTGTATGGTGTTATAAATATCCATATACTTGTTTAATAGGTTTGATCATGGCTGAAAAGCAAAAAAGTTGTTTTTGTTCTAATTGATTTTAACATTGTTAATATGTTGCATATGAAATGCTGAATGTTTTGTGATATATATATATATATATATATATATATATATATATTTTTTTTTTTTGCTTATTGTAAATTTATGTTAATTACAGTTTTATGAACAGGTGTTAATTTACCTGCCTCTAAACAACTGTCATATTCAACCATTCAAGAAAATGACAAGCTGAGGGGTTTAGAAGTGTATGTAAGTAATAGTGCATTTTTGACAGCTATGATTTTTGTAAAACACATGGGATGTTACTTGTGATATCTAAAGCTTGTGACTGTCAATAAAGAGCTGCAACTCAGTGGTATGACCATTGGCTATAGGACATGGTCTTTGCTGATGTGAGACCCTGACCCCATACACAAAGTAAGAAAAATGGAGATGATGCCAATGGTGAATAAAAAAGTTACCTGATAAAAACATGAACTTTCTGGTCCCTCCAGAGATTTGTTTCAACTGTCTTCATTTTTTTACCATCTGATACCCATCCCAGAAAATCAGAAGTGTTTCCTCTCTTGTAACTACATTATTTGTTTTGTTTCTGCATTTTATTTCCAGATTTATAGAACATTCATGCTATTGCTGGCTTAGACATTTGGACTATATCTAAGGCAGTTGTCTAAACCTGAGGTGGGTGCATGCATTAAGACAATGATTAAATGTGTTGTCTTTTAGAACTGGATCCTTGGTGGACATTTGTTAAACTTGTGAAACACTGAATGCAGTGTCTGCGGAGGATATAAATTGGTCTATATGCTGCACTGGAATCATAAAACTTGTTATTAATTAACTTGACTATAAGTAATACAGATATGATTTTTTTTCTTTTGAGCTTTTCAAATCTGCCTTACCTGCTTCTGGCACTACCTCCAGTCTCATGGGCCAGCTCCATTGGTGTAACTAGTGAAATCTTAACTATGATTCAGACAGCCTGATATTAATTATCAGCATGGGCATATGTAGGATTTGGTGTGAGGGGGGAAGGGGAATGTTGAGGCAGTGCATGCTTGCTTCTTACAAGCACGAAGGTGTAGAGGTGGGTTGGGGTCATGAGGCTAGGCTATGTCTATATCACTTCATTGAATGGCTATTTATTGAATAGCCATTCATCGAACACCTATTTAGTGAAGCCATTCTTCATCGAATGGCAAATTAAGTAGGGCAAATAAGCGGTTGGCCAACTGAGCAACTGCAAAAATAAATAAATAAATAAAATTTAAAACCTGCCAAGGTTGGGGGCTATGTCTCCCCACACCCCCACTAACTAAATATACCAACTCTGAGATCACATTATAGTGGGGAAAAGGGCAAATTCTAGATGGTGGTCAACTGCTGGTTTGCCCTAGTTAAAATTCACCATTCGATGAGTGGCTTTGCTAAATAGTTGTTTGATGAATGGTTATTTGTTGAATAGCCATTTGACTAAATAATATAGACACAATTAGGCCAACCCCAGTATTGATACTGAGAACATGTGTAAAATTGGTGCTACAATGAATGGGTGAGAAAAGAGGGGCATGCCACCATATAGTATGGCGTATCTGTCTTGTAGCACTATTGTACACCCACTTGGGTGAAATCAGCTAGTATGTCTGAGGAGAGTAAGAATTAAAGAGAAAAACCCCAGTGTGAGCCAAAATATGATGGTTCCTTGCCTGGTGCTATTCCACTTGGGGATGCTTGGTAGATAGAACTCAGAAAACCTAAATGTGTGGCTGAAGGTCCCACACATGTAGGGATCTTTTGAAAGGCAGACCCCTTCCTGGAGAGAAACAAAGTAGTGTGATGCCATAGTGTAAGAATCTCCAGGGGTAGAAACATTGTGGAGCTGGTTATGGTGATTATGTAGGAAATCTGAAGTCAGTGGTACATGGTATAAAGAAAAAAAGGCTACCTTCATTCACCTTCTTTGAGCATGTTCTGCAGCTGGTCTGTCTACCTCTCATTCAGTCATTGCAGGCCACAAAAAGTTTTGGGCAACGTGTAGATTTGTAACTATTTTGCTTTCTAACATATGAAACCAAAAATCTTCTTCTGGTCACCCGGAATGTCTTCCCTGTCTTTGCAACTGAAATATGAAGTGCTTCTAGACATAGGGAACTGTTGCAAGTAAATTCCTGCTTAGTCTCCCATGCACCTTAAACCTTGTAAGACACTTCCATTAGAACAATGAAATGTCTAATAGCTTTTAAAGCCATTTGTTCAAAAGAGGGTTTCTGACCACTACCTGTGTGGCAACGCTCTGTGTTTTATGACTTTCAAAGCTGTAAAACACTTTGTGCTCCTACACTTTTTCCATAACTAACAGCCAAAGCAACATGAACTACCAAGAATTATGACTGAATCGACCTGATCAGAACCATAACTCAGTTGTTACATGTCATCAGCCTGGACATCATCATTCATCTCTTGAACTTCACTTCGCTCCATTAATGGGGGGAATTCCTTTACATCCATGTCTCGAACAGTTAATAAACGGGTTATGACTGGATACCCAGTAATAATCCTCTTACACTCTCTTTCTCTCTGGAGCTAAAGAACTTATTTTTCAAATGCCCTTCTGCATTCTTTCTTATTGAGCTACATATCAGAAAGTAACAAATTCATGAGACAATTTGAATTAGCATGTTAGTTCAGTTTGCAGCCTATTGGATTATGTGTTTCTGCCTTCAGGTACAGTACAAATCCTTTCAATGTCTGTGGTCTTCTTTTTAACCAAATAAGACTAGTGTTGCATAGGACACAGAAGATGCTTTTCAATGATTTTAATGTTGATTTTTTTAAAGACTCTTGAGTTTGAGAAGACGTTCTCTAGCTATGAACATAAAAGAAAGCTTTTTCCTGGCTTTAAAACTGAATTGAGTTACTGAGAGAATGGTTCCATTAGGAAATACTTAGCCACTATCCTATGAATTGTCTTCATTAATTGAATCATTTAAAGTAGGTCTTGATGAGTTCATGGCTAAATGTAAATGTGGTAAAACTGGAGTTTGCAGTTAATGACTGCCATATATGTAATGCCGATGATGATGATGATGAATGGTCCAAGGAGTATTACTTGATTTTCTATAGAATATAGTTACCAGTCATTGGTACTCCCTTTGTCCATAGCCTACATAAAGTTCAGCCCTTACAGAATAAAGCATGCATTATTACTGGGACACCCAAAGGTGGCATCACTGACTGTTTGTTCAAGAAGAAGGATGGTTAGCCGTTACATTTTGATTTGTCTCCTCATCTGCACTTCAGTTTTAAAAATTGTAAATCTGACTGCATATCCTTGCATCAGCTCTTAGTCAAAGCATTTCATCACAATTTGAGATCATCACAAGACTCTAATATCACACGATGTAATTCTTTATTCATAAAATCAGTCCATCTTTTTTTCTTTTACATCCCAGCCATCTGGAGCACATTGCCAGGTTAACTAAGGCAACTAAACAAGCTGCCTTACTTTGCCATCCAATTCATCCAACTCAAAACCTGTTTTAAGGAGAGAGAAATGCGTTGTTGTTATGGTGTTATGAGACTTTGTACTAATGACTTTTCTAGATTTTTTTGTCTTCCTCTGGTTATGATTACTTGGCATCAAACATTGTATTGAGTAATTGTAGTTAATGTAACTTTTTCCTTAGCATTGTTATTGTATACATTTGATGATTGCAGCTTATTACTTTATTGCCTTTACATATTGCATCAGATGTTTTGTTAGTGACATAACTTGAATCTATTTCTTTATCATATATTTCTAAATCTATGTTATGACTATAAATGTGCACTTGTAATTTAGCTCATTTACCTGTAATATGAATAAATAAATAAATTAGATAGTTGGATAAATATATGGGTAGATAAAGTAACAAAGTACTGTGCTAGAGAGTTTGTGGTAATCCAGTAGTAAATTTAATTATTTGATGTGCTATGCTTTGTAACTTTTGGAGATCAGCTGAGGATGGGAAAATTACACTGTCAAAAAAGAATATACAGTAGGTTGAATGGCTGATGTTGCCACTGTGAGGACGATTTTTTTTAAGACATTGCTTTAAGCAGTGGAAGAGTAAACACCTGTGTTTACAAGCAATATGTTTACATTTTCTGAGAATGTCATGGCCTGGGCTAGGTTTAAACCAGGTGCATACATCTGGCACCACAACTTCTCCCTTGCTTAAGTTAGAGGTGAGCTTATATAATTATTATATGCCCAACTCATCCAAAAGGAAAAGGTGATGTGCTGCTGTTAGAGTGGTATAAAATTTGTAATAATGTCTCTTTTAGCTTCTTTTTCTTCTTACTCTGGTTAACCCCTGCTTTCCTGATGTTTTAACATTAGTCTGTATTACAGGAGTCAGAATTCTAGCTTTGCAAATGCATTTTGCAGATTGCTTTGGATCCAAAGTTGTGAGTGTGCTGAGCCGAGTAAGAAAGTATTGAATGCATAGCAGATGTCTCTATTCTATATAAATGCAATGCAAATGAACTCTTCCTGACAACAGAAGACACTTAAGTACTTCAGGTTTATATGCTGGGTGTTGGAGCATGTAATCTCTGTAGACTAAGTGGCATAAATATATTTGTTGTCTCCAGTGCAGTCAGCAAATGCAGCTTGAAAAACTGTATTTTGTCTGAAGCACAAAAGTAATTTCAGTATATAAAAGGCTTTCGGTATACTTCACAGAGTTTATGGCCAAGTCATTCATGAAATAAAAGCAGTGAAACTGCATGACTGACTTTTTAGTCATTTGAATTTAGCAGCTAGCCATTGCAAGGGCTGCCATCTAGTTCTCATAAGATATATTGGTGAAGACTTCTTACCCGCCAGTCATCTACGCTATGAACAAAGATAGTGAGTAACACTGCTTAACATGCAGTGGACGTTTGTTCTAGAGTTTAGTAAGATAATGGGTTCTAAACCTCTCACTCCACTGTGCTTTATTTATATGCATGTGGAGATTAAGGTCTCTGGTTCCAGTGTTGGTGAAGCCATTGGATTTACACAGATTCAGAAGGTCCAGGACACTTGTACTCATTTTCTGCAATCCACCCAGTTAACACTGAAAAAAAATATAGATAAAAAACATGTCAGAAGAAGGATGTGAGTTGTTGAGTCCAAAGGCTAGCATAGGTTTGGTCATTTTCTTCCAACATATTGTCATAGTTTCAACAAATTCTAATATGGTATCTCAACAAATACCATTATGCATTCTATTATTTCAGTAGTATATATTTTTCTTTCAGTCAAGATGGAATTTGTTGAGATGTTGTGTTAGAATGTGATGATATTGTGACAATATTTTGAAAGAAGGCCACACTTATGTATTTATTTAGCCAATTGTACTCATTCTAAATAATTACTGTTTTCAGAGGCAGTGAACAATCTGGTTTTGTGTGGCTCAGAAACGCACACAAAAAAATTACTGACAGTTTTTGTGCTAACACCAGAACAGAAAAGGAGGGTAAGGTGCTTGAGAAGATGACACCTCTTTAAAAAAAAAAACTCCTTTACTGAATTATCACTTGTAACAAAGGCACATTTACATTTACATTTATATAAAAGTAATCAAACTGTATCAACAGGTTAAAATTAACAAACATTATGCTTCACATATATTGCTATATATCATACAGCCTAAGCAACATTACATAAATTATTTAATTCTTGCCCCTTTTTTAAAGAAGAAACATCTTTATTAAACCATCACTTACAACATAAGCAATCATACATTTATATAATGACATCACTTGACTATAGTTTTTCTTGATAACTTCAGTGCTCATGTGGGGACTGACAGTAATACCCCAAGGACTTCCAGACCTGAACCCAAGTGATAAGGCATTATTGGATCTCTATGCAAGCCACAGCACTTCCATGATGAATGCCATGTTAAACCACCTGGAAGCTCAGAACTGAACTTACTATTAGAGCACTTTGGACCAAAATCCATGATTTAGCTATGCAGTAATGTCAAGCAACCTAATGCTACCCAAGCTGTATATATTGAAATGTTTGGCACTCAAAATGCAGTGTCAGCAAGCAGAACAAAAGAAACACTAAAACAGAAGGAGAATAGTGAATCTTGATCATTGCTCCTATCCTTTAAACTTCTTTTTATCGGGGGTGGGCAAGCCACCCCACACCCCCTGATGTAGGGGGCCAAGCCCCCATATCCCCATACTTACATATACTAACTCCAAGGTCACCATACCTCAGAGAAATAGGAATATTTCAGGAAATGGCAATCATGGACTTAATATAGGTAAGCATTTTTTTGGCATTCAGTCTCTACCTTTCGGCACTCAATCTAGCATGTCCCAACTTTTTAAATGGTTACCGTACTATACACTTGATTGAAGAACATGTCAGAGTTGCTAACAATCCACACTTGATGTTCAAGTTCAAGGACACATTTATTTAAGTGCCTGTGCCCAGGTACTGTACAAGTCAATAAACATACAGAAAGCATAAAATACCATAAACAATGTAACAAAAATTTAGGCAGTAATAAAATTAACAGAAATAAGTTAATGGTTAATTATAAGCAAAGTCAAACAAATGTGATGTTAAGCCTTTTTTAAAGCAATGCTGATGTATCTTGAGGTATCCAGGAAGAAGGTTCCATAAAAAAAGGTCCTTGGTAGCGAAAAGACGACTGACCAGAGGAATCATGACTGTGACTTGAAACCAGAAGAAGACTTTGGGAACTAGAGCGCAGTGTGCAGCTTAGATTGTACCAATGTGAAAGATCTCAGAGGTATGGTGGGCCAAGGTTGAGATGTGCACAGTAGACCAAGAATAGAACCTTGTAAATGATCTGCTGTCTTACCAGAAGCCAGTGCAGGTTTTGCAAAATTGGGGTGGTATAAAAGTATCTTGTAGACCCTGTAAGTAAGTAAGTAAGTGAGTTGCAGAGTTTTGCACCAGTTGTAGTTGTGCAAGCCCAAAGACAAGAAGACTGACAAATATGGCATGGCACTAATATAAGCATGAAGAAACCAAGCTGTGAACATTTGGAATGTTACAGGGAGGAATAAGGCGCTTGGTAAGGCTGATGTTCTCCAGATGTAAACTAGAAGATTCAATGATGGCTCCCTATTGAAATGTTGGCACTTGAAATGCTGAGTGCCAGCAAGCCAAACAAACAAACAAAAAAGACCAAAAACACAGAAAAAAAGTGAATGTCAAAAATTCCCCCCACACCCTGGAACTTATATATACCAACTCTGAGATTGTCATACTTCAGAAAAAAGGGAATATTCTGATAAATGGCAGCTGAATTGTCTGACTAGTTCACAGGACTGATATCTATTTTGGTAACAGATACACCAAGCTGAAAAACAAGATCCAAAATGTGACCTTGCAAGTGTGTGTGGGAGGCCTAATTTGTCCAAAATGAGTAGTGAGAGACTTTGGGGAGCGCTTGGCAGGAGCTTCTGTAGTATATGAGTGCATTTTATACTTTCATCAAGATATTGCCTCTGTTCAGGGGGAGCTTGGAGGCACTGAGTCAAAATGGACCATATTCAAGATGTCAATCACTGAGGCAGCAGCAAAGAGCTGTGTCTAGATGATGGTAAGTGCCTGCCATGGTGCTAATTCTATGACATGCTGGTGAACAACAACTGTGATGGAAGCTGTTAAACTTGGTACAGTGTTCTTCTGTGCTAATGCCTATGATCATATCTTCTTATTCAGCAGAGAGATTTTGGCAGGGTAAGAAGGCTGCATTAATAACAGTTACCAAAATAAAAGGTTAGCCATTGGAAAACACAGAAGATTATTCAGTGATTTAAAGGTTCTACAAACCACTCAACAGAATGGAAAAACAGAACAGGCATGCTCATCTATCAGGATGCAATATCTGACATCTCTGGTATACTGGGATTGTACCTTTCAACCTCTTAGCATAAGAAATCTGGACAAAGCAAAAATAATAGGGGAACAGAGGCTCAAAAATGGAGACAACATTTATGTATTGTTCTTATAAACTTAGAAAGTTGCTCGAATAAAAGGTTTTGTGTTACTAAGCATTTTCTGAAGGATATTAATTCTGAAACTCAAATGTCTGCTATTATTTAGTGAATTCGGTCCCCATGGATTTTTTTATAAAACCACAAAGTTTATGTGGAATAGACCAAAAATGAGAGGCACAAATCTGGATATTCTGTGAAAATCTGGGCAATTGAGTGGTATGATTGGGCTACATCTCTACAGATGAAGTCACTGCAGTGGATAAAGGCCTTCACAATGATAAGGCTGTAGGCATGAATGACATCTGGCCAGGGGGTGCTGAAGTTATTGTATAAGGCAGTGGCATCATAGATACTCATCTTTTTTGTATTACAAAAAAATTGTGGACACTATTTATGGACTCACATACAGTGGTGGTGACCCCTTCATTTAAGAAAGGGACCCAAAGAGTTTGTTCAAGCTATTTTTGTGTCACATTACTATTGTGTTTTGGAAAAGCCTACATCCTGGAAAGGAGACTCATCATGACAGCTGCCCTTTGGGTTCAGAAGGAAAACTATAGATTCCATGTAGTCACTGTGAACAGTGTACCATCTTTGTATCCTTGTTCAACAGAAGTGTGAGTAGCGCTAATCCAGCCTACATTTGTTTCTGGACTTGGAGAAGGCTTAAGACTAATAGATGTATGATTGTGTGCCATAGCATATACTGTGAAAGGTTTTATAGACTCTGTTACATGCTGCCAGCTCCTGTATGAGCAGAGTGAGACTTGTGTCTACATTGCTGGCATCACTTCAGATTAGTTCAAGGATGGATGCAGGAT
Organism: Protopterus annectens; assembly: GCF_019279795.1. Classification (NCBI taxonomy): domain Eukaryota; kingdom Metazoa; phylum Chordata; order Ceratodontiformes; family Protopteridae; genus Protopterus; species Protopterus annectens. The sequence goes on along the minus strand of NC_056743.1, from coordinate 1,603,147,590 downwards.
CATCTTCAATAGAAGTGTGCCTTATTATCACTCCTGTGCATGGCTTTCAAAGATGAGACATCAAGATGCAACATAAGCTGGGATAGTATCTGCATGGGGACCTAGAGGTGATCCCTCTGCAGTCTGTGGATAACATAAACCTTCTAGTCTGCTAGGATGAAATCTTTTAAAAGAGACTAAGACTGAACTTGGTTTCAGCATAAAATGCAATTTTTATTTCTATATCCTTTTTGCCTCTGTGCCTGCTGACCAGCAAGCCTCCAACTATTGGTTCATAGGTTAGTACTAGGCTAACTGCCCTTGTGAGCCATTTTAAGCCTAGCCAATTATCCCTTGTGAGAATCAAACCCTGCACCTTGTGTTTGTAATGCAAACACCTTAACCATTAGGCCACCCTCCCAACCCTTGGCAATTTGGTTTTGAACCATTGACAGCCTGCCAGCAGGGCCATCATCTAGGAGGGCATGGAGGTTGGTAGAGGCCATGCTAGCATGCCTGCAATGATGATATTTTTAATTAGGCTCTAATGTCATGTCTGGTGGCTAAAGGGCCTCTTATCCCCCCCCATATGCATATGAGTGCTACCACCCATATATGATGAGGGCTACCATCTAAAGCTTGGCAGCAAAAAGTCCACACCCACTAGTAACTACTGTTTGTTGGTAATTGATTAACCGGTTTGAAATCAGGGTGGGGCTTTAGCGCACTATGCTGCAGAGCCAGGCGATGCACAAGTTAGGACTCATTTGAAATATAACATGTTTGCATTGTGTGTGTAGAACTTCAAGGTCACTGCTTCTGGCAATGAACTTTTAGTTCTGTGCATTTATTTTGCAAATGTTTGCTTTGTAGCTTAAACAAATAAAAAATAAATGAGAAATATGAACTCTTGCACATTAGAAATAGGTTGAATACAAAATTAACTATGTATTTTCAATTGTCTACATTTATATAGTTTATTAGCAAGATGAGAAATTAATGTTTCATGTCTTGCTATGAAGTATTAGAATAGCTGATGTGCCACTTTTTTTTCTCAAGGGGCAAATTGTGGTAATTTTTGAGCTTGTCACTAATAACTGAAGATGCAGGTATACGTTTTAACTTTGTTGGACTGCATTGACTCACTAGTTAAAATGAATGTTGTTTTGAAAAGGAACAAGAACATGCTTCCAGGCTGATGGGAAAATTTGTAGCATTAGGCAAATAGTGTTATCATTACCCAAAAGAAGTGTAGTTTTTAATTTAAATGTCTCTCTGTACGTAAAAGTTGCAGAAAAGGATGGCAAAATCATACTTTGTGTACAATGGCTGACCTGTTCTTTTCTTTAACATGCACTGTTTGCTTAACTTTCACATTTTATTGAAGCACCCTTTTCTTTTACTGAAATGTATTAATTGCCTGTAAAGTATAACTGTCTTAGCCAAATTCTTATCTAAGTGCTTTAAAGCTTCATGTCAAAATTTTTAAGAAAAGGTTAATGATTTTACTCTGAAATTCATAGCAGTTGTGTTTGTCACAAGTAATGCTGAATATTTATTTATTTACTTATTGATTGATTTATTTATTTTACTTTTTTTTTTTTACCAAGAAAGTCTGACTGGGCAAGACCCATTTTCAGTAGAGGCCCTGGGAGAAAAGCTCCAGTAAATGACATTTACATTTACAATTTCACTGCATATGATAAACAAGAACATTTACAATACTAAAGCTTGTTGTAGACAGTATATTGTATAACAGACAAATAAAAGTGTGTATGATCAGACTATCCATCATGATAGGACAGGGGTTAGAGAAACTTAGCAAATATATATAAAGTGAAATATGGGGTTTCATGTAAGCAAGATCGGGAAAAGATGCTTAGTTAGGACAGAAAGATATGATATTGTGCAAGAGTTAAAGAGAAATGTAAGGCATAATGGAAGTAAAATATGGAAAGGATATAATGTGGATAAAAGAAAGAAAGATAGAAAGAAAGATAAGATTTGAAATAGGAGTTCTAGTTATTACAGAGGATGGCTTCTAGATATTGTGCAGATAAGGGCTAGTTATTGATAATGAAGCAGCTGGAATATGAGGGAATAATTAGACATGGTAGATGAGTGAATGGTCAGACTGAGGAGTTCATGTGGTGAGATGGTAGATGTAGTTAATCCCAGGATGTGAACACAAAGGATATATGGGGAAAGCAGTAAGAAGTGAAGATGAGGTATGGAGAGAAGGAACATGAGCACAAACAGGACTGGCTGAGATGTTATTTATGCAAAGGCTAAAAACTAGAGGGTTTTCTGTCTTTTTTCATTCATATGAGATGATGTTCTAGAGTTTAAAGTCATAGTGAGACTACATTGAATCACCGGCTGAGTTGTTAAACTTATTTATAATGAAAAAAAAAAAAAAAAAATATATATATATATATATATATATATCTACACACACACACACAAACACACACACACACACACACACACACACACACACACACACACACACACACACACACACACATATATTTTTGCTAAGATGTCTTTTGGTGCTGGGCATTTTTCTGAAGAATAAATAAGATTATGTGCAGTAATTATCTGTGCTTATATTAGATAGTTGAGTAATTTAAAAAAATGTAGTTGATTTAGGATCCGGTATTCATAGTCCGTGACTTCTTGAATGTGTACAGCATTATGTGAACAGCGGTGCTACAAGGATATGAAAATAAGATGAGTGAAATGCATTTGCGATGAATATGGAAAACAAAAGTTTTAAAAACGTGCCCACTTATTGAATAAGAATAAATTCTATGCAGTTCATCATTTCAAAATTGTGAATTACTTTGCAAACTCATAAGCTGTATATGCTTTGGCATGTCATGGGCAAGCGCAACTAAGTGTAGCCATAATCAAAGCATTTTAGAAAAAGTCAGGACTGAGCAGCAGCAAAGAGGGATTTTTTTTTTTAAAAGAAAAGGCGATTATACATTTTTATATATTAAGGGAGTGATTGGACAGGTTGAAAAAGGGGATATAAAACAAAGAGGTGAACATGCAAGCGAAACAGCAAAAGGGTTTGTGTTGGAGGGGGTGGGAGAGTATGCAGACTATGGTTTTGCTGTGTATAGACTCCCCCATTTTTTAAAGAGGGCAGTGTGGGTGGGAAATAGGGAAAAGGGTGAAGGAGAAATGGTAATGGAAGAAAGGCTAAGGAAGCGCCAGCTGAAATCTTAGTCCACAGAGCCTCAAACACATCCACTGCCAAATGGTGCTGTAGTGGAGGACTCTGATATTAAGGGGGTAGGAGCCTGTGTCAGTATGGTGGCTAACACGGTAATTACAGCAATTAATCAGGTTAAAAAAAAAAAAAACAGATTATGAAAATAAAAAAAAATTATCTTCCGGCTGCGAAGCTATGACTATATTGTCTACAGCAGCATTACAGAGCTCAGTTCTAAAACATTGCATTATCAGTTTCCTGTTACCATTACTGTTGTATAATAATTTCTAGCATGTACTGTTAAAAAGAAAGCACTTCTGGACACTTGTTATACTTACCAGAAGGTTTAACCTGACAAAGCAGTCTTGGCTTCTCGTGCAGGTGATTTTACTGAATTTCTTCCTCAGCTATCAGTAAAAGAGGACAATCATGTTTCAGGAGGATAGTAGAGAAATATGAAATCGATCTTGAGTTTTGCTGTCAAAATGCATGTAACACTTTTCTTCTGGTATAGCTGAAGTACAAAGGCTGAAATATATCAATTTAAGGATGTGTGCATGTCCTTTCCTGCACAACCGTGTCTGATTTATAGTGATAGAAGTAAAGCTGTGTGTTCTCCGAAAACGTCTTTGCTGGAATGGAAGTTGCTGCTGCTGCTGATGATAACATAGTTATATTTATAAGGCAGCCTGAGGAAGTGATAGGCAGTCCCCAAGTTTAATGGCAGGTTCTCTCACCTCACAGCATGTTAGTAACTCGACAGAAAATGACACTGCATCAAAAAGTCAAACACAAGCTGACATTCCACTCATGCTTGTACAGCAGGAGCACCCTGCACCTCTACATCAGTATCTTCACACATGGAAGGACACTTTGAGGATGAGGGCAGACATTCTGAGGCCACATTTTCCACAGTGACACCATAACAAAGGGGTGCCAGACGTGGGAATTATTTACAACTACCCATGGAAACACTTAAAGCATTGGCTGGCCAGCAGGAAATGTGCTGTGACATTATTAGGCCTCAGAGCACTGCAAAAGAAAGTCTGCTAGAAATAGTCGAAGTCCTCCAGGGTACGTGTGATGATTTTCAGCACTGCTTTAGAATGGCAGAGAGCAGGGATAATACCATGGTATCACTGATGTGTAGTGTGGTGGTACACCAACAATGTCACATTAGTGACAGCAGGATCACCTTCCTCCAGTAGATCACACCATCAGACTAAATCACCTTACAGGTCTTATGGTAGCCCATCCTCCAAATCAGTTGCACTATCACCAGGCCTATCAATTGGAGATATATATGACTCATTTGATCTGGAACTGTGAATTGCATTCATTGACAAATCTTTCTGTTTAATTGGTATAGGGGTTTGTAGGGGTGAGGGTGGTTGCATATGTATTCAGTTATTCCCTTTACAGCTATAAGTTACACCATACTGTGAATTCAAATAATTTACTGCACTTTCTGTTTAATTGGAATGCTATTGTGGGGAGGAGGGAAGTCTGTGTACATGTAAAGAATGAACGGTGGACAAAAAACAATGATACATGGATTAATGTTCCTTCTGGTGGGTCTCTCATAAAACATCACAATAATAATGAGCAAACATTTTCAGGCCCAAAACATCACAAGGAAATGACACATTAAAATAAGCTCTGCCATGTAAACTTAACTATTACCACTATACACTCCCCACTACATAAATGATAACAGTTTCTGAAATAAGAATTTATTTTATATGATACTAAGAAACAATCTGATGTACAGTACAACAGATTACAGTACATAGAAATGGCATATATAACTGAATATTTCATTATTGCCAGTATTGCTTACTATTGCATAGTGAATACATAATTAAAACAGAAGTCATTCAGTACAGAAGGTACAACTGTTTATTTATTTACTGATTTTATGCATTTCAGAATCAGGTGAATGCGTAATAATACAATGCTATTTTAAGAAGAAAAAGAATGTCAGATGAACAGTGACAGCAAATCATGCACCACACAGCACAGCCCACAGATATCACTGCATGCATCAATTGTATTCTATGTGTTTTAACAGTAAAGGAAACACTGACCTGAATGTCATGGTACATATTTATGGACTAGACACCACCTCTTAACCTGCACAGCCGCATGCCATAAACAAGCCTGCCACTTGGGGTTCCTTACAACTGCTGCTAACTGGCCATCATTAGTAAAAGTGGGACTAGAACTGGGAGCTGCAGTTACAGCATGGGTCACTTTGCACCAGACTGGTGCATGATCATATTATGCAGAATGTGACAGGCAGTAAACATCCTGCACACAGTAGCTCATATTGAAGGGCAGCCGAAACTAATCCAGGCACCTGAAATGGCTCTTCAGAGGCCAAATACTCTCCAAATGGCACTACAGGTCTGGCACAGGGATTTGTTATATGTCTCCTCCACAGCTCCAGAAGGATTTCTCACTGGAGTCATGAGCCATGGCTATCCGGCATCCCCCCCCCAAAAAAGGGGAGACAAAGCAGGAACATAAACATTACTATACAGCGATAATGTTTAACATGAATAACTACTATTATATAGTTAAATAACATTAAGCAAAATTAGCTTCCCATCAAGATGACCACTGGGCATCCTACTATGCAGGAAGAGGTTGTAGAGTGACCTAGTGTGCCAGGTATTGGAATCATGTGCACTGCCAGGATGCTTGGCAGAGACATGGTGATGCACCCCATTCATCACATATTACCTGGCAATTGATGGAATGGTAGTCCTTGCTAGTGTGGTACCACTCCCCCTGTTGACCAGGAGGGGCCCTAATTGCAACATGAGTACAATCTGTCACACTGAGTACCTCAGGGAAATGTGCTAGCCTATAAAAGTCATGCATTGTTCTGACTTGGTCCTGAGGTGACACTGGGAAATACACGTATTGATCCACGTGTGCCAAGAGTACATCCAGGACCTGGTTCAGTATCCTCAAGGCAGAAGTCTGTGAGATACCCACTGTATTCCCAGTCTGTCTCTGGAAGTTACAGATAGCAAGTGTAGTGAGGGCTATACATACTTTGGTGTCCAAAGAAATAGGAAGTATACACATTCCTCCAGTGCCCCTCTGGGGGTCAAACATGCTCACTAACACTCTTATAATATCCCTGTCCACTCTAAACCTAACAAGGATTTTCTGGTTATCAAAGTTATAATGAGTAATTAGTTGCTTATATTTTTGCCTTCTTGGTGGGCGAGTGCCACTGGATGCAGCTGGTTTTGGCCTAGACAAGACAAGCAACTGATGAAGAAATAGCAAAGCTTGCCACTAGAGATAGCGTTTTCATCAGTTGCAACTCTGATAGATTTTGCAATGCTTCTCTATTTACAGCACATCTGCTACCGTCTTGAAAAAGTGGGAGAAAGTGAATAGGAATTGAATAGTGAATAGGAATTGCAATGATATAAAATAAATTTCATTAGCGTATGCAAATGGGCAAATAATGAGATCGAAATGAAGACTGATGTAAATCTTCATATGCTAATGATGTCTATTTTACATAATTTGCAATTCATTTGAGGTCACCACACATCACAATAAATGCCCTCTATGAATGAAAGTTCAGTTGCGCTGGTTTGCACACACCTTTGACAGCCTTAATGCATTTGTGTAACTGACTTTAAATACCAGCCAGGGGCTCGCAATTATGTCATATATATGTCAAAATGGCAGCAGATTTAGTTATTTTGTTGCAGTTAGAGGAGAGTTTAGAATTTTGTGTGATGTTTAAGTTTATGAGAATAGGGGGGTCATATAAGAGTGATGGAAATAACATTGAGGCTAATGCTTTCCTTGCAGAGTCAGTAAGCCATTGTCTGGCCCTAAAGAGGGAGACAGGTTTCAGATGCGTCTTCTTCATGATTTTCAGTGTATGATAGTCAAATATGAGACTGTCATAAATTATAACACCTGATAACTTTGTTTGGGTTGCTGTCTTAATTTTAATGTTACTGGATGAAATTATAATGAAAGATGGCTTTTGGTTGCAGTATTCTTTAAGGTTGAAGACCATCAGTTTTTTTTGGGGGGTGAGATTAAGATTTAAGTTAGAATTTTTCAGCTGAGATTCATCTGAAGAGAAAGAATTTGGGCGATCTTATGGAGTCTGCCTGTGGATGGGGCTGCACAGGTAAGGGTGGAATCTTCAGTGTATCGAACTGTAGTAGCATGCTGAGTGGCAGTATGGCAGCTTGTTTATGAAAATGTTGAAAAGAAGGGGTCCTAATATAGAACCTTGTGGGATACCAACATAAATGGTTGAAAGGATGATAAGTTCTGTAACCATTTAACTGCTTGCTGCCTGTTAGATCGCAAAGGAACAAAGAAAGGGAGAAATGTGAGAGACCTGCAGAGAGGAGAGCTCAGAAGATATCGATGGAATATGGTGTCAAATGCTTTTGATAAATAATCCTGTGTTGGTTAATAGTGCTGGGAAAATTATTGAAAGCAGTTCTTGTACTGTATTGGGGCCTGAACCAGTGCTGAATTTTAAAGAGAAGGTTATTTGAGCTGAGGTACTTCCTAACTTGTGTATGGATGCACTTATCCAGCACTTTTGACAAAGGGTACATGATTGCAATTTTGTCTATAGTTATTAATCTCTGCAGATGTGCTTCCTTTGTGTAATGACATAATTCAGGATTTTTTTCCAAAGAAAAAGGCCATTTTTTCAGATATGCACCTGATTATCAGGATGGATACTGGGAAAACTATAGCCTAATCAGCCTTTTTAAGGTAGTCAGAGTAAGAGTTGATAAGTTGCCAAAGATGTTGGTTTTAACTTATGTAGTGCACCCGCAGGTGTAGCTGAAGCAGATATGGGTTCCTTCCTACCTGACTCTAGTGACACCCCTACAGGCCCAACACACCAAGGTGGCAAGAATGACAGATTTTATTCTAGGTGACACATCTAGTTTAAAAGGCAGTAGCACAACCACAAACAAATTATTTCAACAGTGCACCAGTTAGCAATAAGGCAAGGTGAGATATGCATGCAATGAAAACATACATTCACCCTCTTCCCCAGAACTCAACAGAAAAAGGTCTTGACATTCAAACATGCACAAAGAAGGCAGTATCAATGAGCAGTAAAGCTTTATAATGCAGCAATACAAACACAGGAAAAAATGCAATGCCATTAAGCAGTAAAAGAGTTATAATACAGATATGAGAAAATGCAATGTCATTGAACAGCAAAATTCTTGAAGGCAGCAGTCCTAACATGAGCAAAATGCAATGTCATTGAACAGTGAAGATTTATAATGCAACAATATAAATATGAGAAAAAGCAATGTATTTGCGCAGTACTAACACCCTCAACCCCCTTGTTCAATTCTAAACAGACCAACTATGAAACACTCTATTATACCCTGTTTACTGGTCAGTGACTACTTACAGTCTTGCTGCTAGCATGATGGGGCCCAAGTTGGAGCTCATATGGATCCCAGTTATTTGTAATCCACAAAGCATTTGGGGGGAGGGTCCACAGTCTTATAAAAATGTAAAATGATGGCCAGAGCCTCTCACCACCTCATCGAGAATATCCTAGTGACCAGGCACCATGGTTCCTCTGATGAGAAAAGTAGAAACATCACCTGCCAGAACTCTGGTAATCATCTATGGCTTCTCTGTACTAGGCCCAAAGGAACTCCTTTTCTTGTTGAATCATATGCAGGCGTGGAATTACTTTTTTCAGACTTCTCTCCTGATTCCACAACATACCATCAGCCAGGACTTCAGCAAAAGACAGACACAATCTGCTACTTCACTTCCCTGTCCCAAAGTACTAGAAAAGAAAATCCAGTCAAGCTGCAAGGTCCTTTTTTCCCTTCAGCTCCCTGTTTCAGTCTTCCCTCATTCAGCTAGTCTCTCAGTCCCCTCTTTCACTTTTGAAATTGTCTTTTATATTCCTGAAAAGGGCTCCACCTTCTACAATGAAATACAGTGTGAGCTACACTTAAGTTTTTTTACAGCAGAAGTGGACACATGAATAAAACCAAATGTCTGTGACTGGTGGTGACAGGGTAGAGGGAGAGAGAAAGGATAGGTGCCATTATTGTTAACGAGGGAGAGTACTGCCTGTATAAAGAAGGAGTTGACTGCAAAGGAATCGAGCTGGTAGAATTAGTAGTTCACAGGAAGGCAGTGGTTTACCTAGGGTGTAATTGTTTCTTTAAAGATGACCAGAATAGTGTTGGATTTTTTTTGTTGGATTGTAGGACGGAGTAATAGGTTTGTTTGTCTAGTCTGATATGTTGTTTGAGATTTATAAGGTGCCTATATTTCTGAAATGCACTGATATTTGTACTGTTCTTTCCAGGCTTTCTGTTTGAAGCGTAAGTGTATTTGCTTCCTTTGTTAGCCATGACAGAGGGTTTAATTTGACCCTTTCTCTATGTACTGAGGAAATACTGTTGAGAATATTCAGGAAAATCTGATTAAAATGTAAGATGGAAGAATATAATGGCACGGTTTTAAGTATGTTCTAATTATGTTGAGTTTTATTTTTACTGAAGGGTATAAAACCACTATGTCATGCCTTATCTGTCTGTGACCTCCAACACATACTCATGTGATTTGCTTCTGACTGAGAAATACTTCCAGATATGAGGCCATAATGCTTGGTTGATGTGGAATGTGGCGATGGATGCCAAACTGGTTTTTGGTAATGATGCGGTAGCTGCCTTCTTGGACAAAGTGGCTTATCAGTCATTTTATCTCCTAATCCTATGATCAAGAGCTGTGGGTTGTGACAGAAAGATCAAACTCATGGGTATAAGCAGTGGAAAGTAGTTACGCCCAATACCTAGGCCCCCCTGGGGGGTGGAGCAACGTAGGGTTATACCTGTTTCTGAAAACCTACACAGCAAATGCAATTTAGCATCATCCTTGGTGTTTCTCTAAGGATTTTCAAATATTCACATTCCTCCATTTTCATTGACCAGTGGGTGTACCAACAAAACACTGCCTACAGTGCAGGTCCTGGAGCACTGTATACTTTTACATGCATACCAAATCTGGATGCAACATAACGACACTGCTTGGTAGAACAAGCACTCGTGTTATTGTAGCTCTGTGTTTTGTACATGGCTGAAGGAAAAGCCAGAGTTTTAGCATCCTGTCAGCTGATCACTCACTCCTCCACTGGCTGGTTACTCCAGCTCCTAAAAATAGCTTATCTAATGGTGTATGGGTCTTATTCGGAATTTTTATTACTGTATATCACAGAGCTGGCATATTTGACTAGTTTAATCTCACTGCTCATAATCCTTAGCTTACACTTTAATTACCAATATGAACTTTCTACTTTGTCTTCATTACTGTAGGGTGTGTGTATACAAGATGTATATTCTGAGTAATGTAGTCCATCATTTATTTGTCCTTTATCACATAGATGTTGTTGCGTAAAATGAAAGGGATCAGTAATGACCTGTCAGGTCTCACTTTCTCAACACTCAGTGAACTGTAACTAAATTGTCATCAACTGATGGAATCTTAACACAAAACATAAAAACATTTAACAACAAACAACATAGTGTTTTTGCAGGGTGCTACAGCCCTCCATCTCCCATGAGGTGGTGTCACTCCCACACCTTTCAGCTCTAGCTGTACTAACTCTAAGGTCATACAACTTTAGTATTAATAGAAAAGCTTGTTTAAAATAAGAATTTAGCTCTTCTCTTTATTCCAAGTCACCCAACCTCTCTGTCACTATAAACTCACAAAGACATCACCTTTAACAAAGGACAGCCAGCCATTGACAAACTATCCAATCACTTAAAATAGTTTATCAAGTCTTAACACAGCAAGATGCAATGAATCAACAAGTTCCCATATGGAGCAGTGATTTTCCTGCTAAACTGAAGGACCCAGTATTGGAAGAATCAACAAACATGAGGATGGTTCAGATTAGTCAGTATCAGTGACATACCGTTTTCCCAGAAGTGACCTTTTAGACACTGGGGCCTTTTGGCATTACTGTCTGCACTGTGAAAACAGCTGTTGTACACCTCTCATCATGGCCTACAACCCTAATCACAGCCATATGCTCTCTGTAGGCATTCACATTTGATCCCGTATTCCATTATACTTCAAAGCAGGCCTGTTTTCACTGTGCATTGATTCATTTAACTTCTAGCCAAATATAAGCCAATGCATAATTCTTATCTGTTGTAATTTACTATTTTGACAGTCCTAAATAGATAGCACACTATTTGTTAAACGTACCTGTAATACAGTTTTTAATAGATCATTGGCAGTTGTCTTTTTCAGAAGAAAAATATATTTCTCACCTACTTTACAAGCTGCTTGTGAAGGCTGCCAGCCTAGCTAGATAGAATCTTGTAGATAATTCTATGTCATTTGTGAATATTAATATAATCCACAGGCTTGTTTACAAATGTAAAGAGAATATATGTTATGATTAAACTATATGTTGTACTGATCTTCAAAAATGCAACCACAGTGCACTCTGCTGGAAGAAAGCTGATAGGTCCAGCATTGTATGACTGATCTCAAACTTGGAGACCAGATGTCTGGACCAGGAAACTCTATATTCTCTTTATTTAAGAGATAATTACTAAGGTTTTTCATGTATAAAGTATTTTATTGCTGTGGCTTCCTGGCCAGGTGCAGCTTACTAAGAAATGTAAATTTTGAGTTTCTGTTAGCCTGGGAACCAGAGAAGTGTCAAGAATGATGTAATGTGAAATGAATCAGCAGTACTGTGTTATCAATTTAAGACTTTGTCAGAGAGAGAGAATTAAGCATTTTGGATTTTGTCTGAAGACATCAACTCACCAGCACTCTGCCTTTGCTCTGTAAGTAAGATATTTATTTAGAACAGTGATTGCTCTTAGAGATAGATAGAAATAGCTAGATTAGTATAACTGTTTTCTATATTTATGTCAGACTATTCCAAGGTGACCAATGGTCCCAGTTTGGAAGTCTCTGTCCTGGAATCCCAAACATTGTCTTTGGGATACAGAAATGTCCCAGTTTAGACTGCTCAGTCTGAATGGTGACTTGGCTTCCTAGGGTGGCCAGTCCCCCTGCTTTCCCATCCTAAGTAGCTCTGGGGACTTTGTGATTTTTCAGAGATGCCATTGAGTATGGGTTAAGGTCAAATGCCTTCATCCTGGCAGGAGCCATCCAGGCCCTGCCGCCATCAGTCAGTCACTCCTTCAAGGACTTCCATCGTGGAGGCTCTGCTTGACCTCACTCACCCAGACAGGAGCTCTCCAAGCCCTCTCCACTTTGCCTTGCACCTAGGGCTTTCAAACTCGCAGGGGAGATGGCTCTGGGTCCCCCCATCTCTGCACTTTTTGCAGCACACATTAGTCTCTCGCCCCCATGGTGCCAGGCTCCCATGAATGTGCATCACTTCAAGCCTCCTAGCATGTGGCCTCTTGCCTCCTGGGTGGTGCTATTCACAGAGTGACATCCCCACAGTGCCTGGTGAAGGACGGGAGGCCAACCTGCCTACCCCAGTGTGAGATGACATGGCTGCCCTATCTCCACTTCCATGGGGACTGGGAAAATGGGATTGCTGACATGGCTTCCCGGGGCAGCCCTCAAGTGTCCCAGTTTAGGTCTTGTAAGAAAATGGTCACCTTGGACTATGCTACAGTATTATTTTAAAGCATTTTATTGTGATCTCTGAACTCTGTAATGTCATTGTGTTGAAGTAATAAGATTTGTGTTGTGTTTTTTTTATTTATTATTAAATATTTTTAAACCATTCAACTGTGGCTGTTTTGTGTAGAGATAATTTAAGCTCTTAGCGTACATTGCATGTATTCAGTGATACTATCCAAGCCACTCCAATAACTTTAGCCCTGGGTCACACTTACTATTTGGATTACAGTAATATTACACAGTAAAATTTGTCACCCTTTGGGAAGGGCCTTATTAGTAGCTGATAAGAGTAGTTAGTGGCAGTGATTACTGCCTGGCAGGAGGGGACATAGCTGGAGAACCTGTGCCAGCCTTTCCCAGGAGTGTCTGTTTGTTTGTATATAATCCAAATATCAAAGTGTGTGTATGTCAGCTACTTGGGCAGGGACATGAAGCACTGGTTGGACAGAGAGGGTACTAGAGGTTTTGGGTTGACTACTCATCTGAGATCTGAACCCTATAGCTATGCCAGTGGGGAGTCTTATTGGGGATCTGGAGAGAAAGGGAGAAACCAGAATCAGACTGACTGTGATCTTTGTGTGCTCTTAAGGGAAATTGAACTTTACTGTGTGTGTACTTGTTATCCTTCCCAATGTGCATGCCCCTCACTGGTACTAGTGGTGAGAATTGAGGCTCCTTGATTACTGGGCCAGTGCACGGGTGTCACACTGCTTACACAGAAAACCATTTTTACTCATCTCAGAAGACACAGAAGATGGTAGCTTTTGGTATGTGTTCTTTCTATTTGTCCATCTCTCCACTGAGCATGGTCACAAGCCATCTATTAGCTTTAACTTGATTCTGTTTACAGAAGACTTTCACATAGCTGTATAAAGCAGAAACAGGACTGTTTTTAACATTTTACACATGCCTACAAATTGCTACTTCTAAACTTTGTTTCTTCTAAATACACAAAGGAAGAGCTAAGTAAACAATTTTTGTGTTGGTTACAGGGATCTCTGTATGCAGTCTGGTGATATACCACAATGTAGCTCACTGGCTTCCACTATCCCACAGTGATGTCATACACCATCTAAACATTGTACCTGTCCAACCTTGTTGTGGCAACAGGTGTAAGTGTAGGACCACCATACACATGGTCCTGGGTTCAAACTACAGCATGTTCCATACACTTTTCACTGTAAATTCTTACCAATGATAGCACCTACAATGGTGCTGGACATGGGCAGTCATTATTAAATGCAATCCTGCATATTGACTAGGATTTCTATAGTATTACATTGTGATGAATTGGCTGGGCTTGAAATGACCCCGGGGTTGATAGCCCAATAAACTCCTATGAACTCAGAAAGTCATGTAACATTACACAAGTACATGTTAATATTATATCTGTAGTATAACTAGATGGTACTTGAGTTCTAGTAATCAAAAGGCAGACGTTCTTTTCAGGTAGACAACAGTGCAACTGCCACATCATACCATTTGCATACTTATCAACATGAATGACAGCTCTGGGACCAACACAATATGGACAAATTTAATGAGTGACACTTTAATAATAGATTTTTATAAATTGCTGATCCAACCACACCACAAAGTGAGAAATCATTTATCCTCATTTTTGCAGAATTTTCCTCAGCACTAAAATGATTCGGTAATATATGCAGGCTATAATTGGGATCATAGAAAAAAAGTGTTGCAGTGCAAATTGACACAGGTAGTGGGCATGCACAGGGCATAGACAATTCTAAGACACAGTGTGGCAGTGCAATGGTCAAAACCGTGTAGTATGCAAATTACACTAGTGAGTGAATAATAAAAGGTAAATAATAATCTCTGTATAAATGAGTGACATGCATTATGCAAGTAAAGGAACACAAGATGGGGAACTGATTTAGGGAAATGTAAAATGGCTGTACTATACAGCAGAACATACCCATCTTGAATGCCAGGATTCATGATGCACATGACAGACACCATGGTAGGAACAGCAGCAGGCATTGGGAGCCACATTAATAGTCAGGGCCTGCAAAGTTGCATATTGAGGCCATTCATACCACCAGAGACAACAGGGACAGTGCCTGTCATACCACCAGCATGCACACTAACAGACAGTAGACCATTTCTGAGTGGACAAGGATACTGTAAGGAACCTTCTGGAATGGAATCACTCACCAATGGAATTGACAAGGGGTTGTGTGGTAACTCTATTCTTATAGATACAAAGGTATGTGTACCTTCTTAACACTAGGGTCATTCCAGTGATCTACTTTTAACACATTAGGGACATTGCAGGCATCAACCTAGTGAATTATAAACTAGTTCCTTGAATTTATGCCACAATATGTGGAAGAGCTTATCTAATTCCCTTGTACAGGAGAGGGGAAAGACAACATCATATGGGCATCACATGACATAGTCTATTTCCCTGTCTTCCTTGGAGCTATAGATTGCACACATGTTGCTTTCAAGACCCCTTCTGGTTCACAGGACCTACCAATACATAAATTGATAGTCTTCCTCTCTTTGAATTGCCAGCTAGTTAGGGAATTATTAATAATGTAATCCAAAATTAGGCATCGGAGACCAGCAGTTCCAACACACAAATGATTTAATATTCAAACACAGCAGAAGGACCACACATCCACAAATAACATAAACGCTGATAAAAACACTTCCACTTACATTTTTGTTTCATAGAACCTTTTATATAACTGAACATGCTTTGGTACCACAGATGATAAGAGAAGAAGGAGGATGAGGAAGAGGAGAAGGCTGAGTGGATCAAACCACCTTCATCTCAGTCAAAAACTGCATTCGATGCTGGGTGACCAGTTGCCACCACATCTTCATTTCAGTGAAAGATGGTGAAGGTTTCTGTACTGACAGTGACCTAGAGAAGATATAGATTCCCTCTGTGTCTGCCTCTCTGGAGGGGCAGTGAAGGTCCCCCTCCTGATTTCAGATTTGCAGGTACTCTCAGCATGAGTTGCAGATACTGGTCAATGCCAAGCTGTGTCAGTACCTTTATGACCACATTAGAAACATTGAGTGCCTTCCAGTGCATTTGGTATTGTTGCATGACCAGCATGTCCCAAATATTAGACCTCGAAAAGACCAACTTAGCCATACCATCAGCCACCCAGATAACTGATGTTTGAGTTTGCTTCTCCCTGGCCTCACCTGGCAGATAGTCATGTCAGGACCCCATCATATTACCATCCTGGTGTTTTTTCTCCCTTATGTGCCATTCCCTATTCATTGTTCATTGTCTAACCCTTATTATCGCTACTTGTCCAACCCCCTGTATGCATCTATCCATCTACTGTACTCTCCAAATTTTGTGTGTAAGGCACCCATGTCGGACTGCCTCTGTTCTATGCATGCCTGTTTGCTCTTGTTAACTACTCTTTTCTCTTTAGCTCATCCACAACCATCCCTAAATTTATTCCCCACCTACCCTTTTTTTATACAATTTATAAAAGGGGCTATTTCCCCATTAAAAATTACCTTTCTTTTCTCCCTACCTTTCATACCTTATAGCTACTTTTGTGTGTTTCTCTCTGTTTGTTGTTATCCCCTTTCCAACTTTCTTATCTATGCCATTTCCTCTATATTTAAATTATGAACAAGATTTTCACTTTGCTGTGCATATCAATGTTGGGTTATCTATGTTCCAAATGGATGCTAGCTGCAGCTGTGTGGCACTGTTTTGTACACATGAGCACATCTTACTTGGCCACACTAATGTGTTTTGGCTGTAATATCTATTATATTATCCATACATGCTACTGTAGCTCTGCTCCTGCCATACAGTAATCTAGAGCTATTTATTCCATATCTGTCCCTCCCTTTTCTTTTTTTTCTCAATTGTTTGTATTGAAAATTTTACCAACAAAACATTAATATATAACAGAAATATTATAAAAATAAACATATCTAAAATAACAACAATAAACAACTCAAATTACTATTTAACATGGTGTCTACTATAAAACAAAGCTTTTTAAATAGAAAAAGAAATGTGATGAGTAGTTGTTAGTTAATTATTAAAGTCTGTTTAGCCAGAAATTCTTTGAATTTTAACCATATTTTATATGAAGCCTCCCTTTTCTTGAGTGGTTCTTTGCGTAGCTTTCTATTGCTGTCCACTGCCTAACATGTCTGGTTACTTCTTTGGCATTTTCTGTACTAACCTCCTCAAATATTAGCTCTGTGCAGGTACAAAGTCCGTGTTGTCTACGAATCCCAGCCTATGTGTTTATTACCTTTCTTAATAGATATTTAATTAATGAATAATACAATAGGGGTCTGAATAATCAGTGTACATTTGAACATAAGTCTGTCATGGCTGTTTGCAAGGATGCAATTAGTTGATTAGAGGATGTACTTCTGCTCCACTGCAAGAATTATTTTAAATTTTAAAATACCATTTTAAATATGTGCTCTATATACCAGTGGTGTTTGGTAACTTCTAATTAAAGGGGGGCTGCAGGAGACAGCTGAATAGGTGGGGGTCAATGTGAAGGGGTGTGGCCAACTAGAAAGGGGCGGGGCTATGCTAAAAACTGCAAAAACTGGGACTTTAATTAAATATGCTGGCCTGGGTGCCACTGGCAAACTGTCATTATGAGAGTCCAATCAAGACAAAATGAATTGTAGAAGAAAAAATATTTCAATGCATTGGCTACATGACAGCTTACTTAATATCTAGATGGAAACAAAAAGGTTGCGAGGCATGAAAAAATACATTACTTCTTAAATATATTACTGGAATGCCAGTCAAAATCAAGTATAAAAAAACAAGCAGCACTCAATTCAAACCACTTATCCTTGCACCACGGTTCTAATTATAATTTATATTCAGCTTTATAAAAGTACCAAGTAACATGCTGAAAGTAGCAATACACCCACTTGTAAAAATGTTTCTTATCCAAAAAAGACCTGCTGCCTGACAACAACTATCTACTTGTTTCATGGAGAGAACATGATCAAGGTAAAAAATGAACAGCAAACAAGAAACAAACTCAGAATAAATTGCTTAAAGGATTACTGCACAGGTTATGGACCACACATGATATATTGGCATTCTGTTTAGTTTACAGGTAAAGCCTGCAAAGATGACTGCAAGACTCCAACAAATTTAATGAGCTTCTGAAAATACTGTAATCCTGTCCTTTATTACATATACTATCATATGTATTTCAATACCTGAGGCTTATAAGCTATCTAGTTATGTAAATATTCTCTGCATGGCAACAACAAAAATATTTTCAATGTTGGTAATTCTTTAACAGTATGCTTATTAAAGCTTACTTGCATCTTACAGTCTCAGACAAGCGTACCTGATGGTCATTAAAGCATTGCTACTTAAACACAGAGCAATAGGCACTGCAGCTATATGCATTTTCTGAATAAGAAGCATAAATCAACAGTTTAAAAATATGAAAGGAAACCAGAACATTCTGCAAAATCAAGGACAGATGAAAAGCCACTGTCATACTTGTGTCTACCTTGGATGGGAGGATACTCTGCACACTTACACTGCATAACTGCTCCTTGCCTTGCTTGGACACATCCAGAGTCACTACTTGGGGGAGTGGGGTGCGACAAGTATGTCATAATTTGAAATATCTCTGGCTGACGGTGATGGCCCTGACATATTTGTCATACCTCTCAGCCTCAGAGCAAGAGATCTGGACAAAGCCATAAACAGAAGTGGGACAAAGGCCCAAAAATAAAGACATTTTTTAACTATTGCTCTTATAAACTTAGAAAGATAATAGAATAGTAGGTCATGCATTAGTATGAATTTTCTGAAGGGTATGAAATCTGAAACTCAAATGTCTGTCATTATTTTCTAACTTTAATCTTTAATGATTTACCACTAATTTGCCAGAAAACCACAATTTTATGAAAAACGGACCAAAAATGTGATGCAAAAATATAAAATAGCCACACAATATAGCTGGGAACCTGTCAAAGAAGGGACACTTTTTAATATTAGTACTGTTAACTTGAGTAGCTCACAAAATAAGATAATCTACATGCATTTCTGAAATTAAAAGTAATCTATAACTCTGATCATTGCAATTATTTATTAATTGTAAACCCTCCATGTTTTCTTCCAAATTTGCCATTTTGCGGAGGGATTATTAGGCGGAGAACAACATTTTGAGACAAAATCATGGACAGTTAAGAAGTTTGGATATACCTAATTCTATAAAGTGATTTAGTTGCATGTACTTCTCATCCTCTTAATGCAGAAAATCTGGACAAGGCCAAATATATTGGGGGAACACACAAACAGTACTAAACATTGCTCTTGTATAAACTTAGTTGACAAAACAACAGGGCTTGCTTTAGCATGCATTTCTCTGTAGAGTATGAAGTCTGAAACTCAATGTCTGTCATTATTTAGTGATTTCATTCTTAAATGATTTGCCAGAAAACCACAAATTTTATGAGGAACAAACCAAAAATAAGCAAAATTCTATTCATTCTGCAAAAATCTGGACAGTTAAGAGGTATAGTTCAGCCGGTGCTGTCTGAGTTTGCCGCCCTTCCCCCCTCACAAAATCATGGTTGAATGGGGCCTCTCTCCTGCAGCTATTCCAATGTCAATTACTTGGCTATTTCACCCCATTTACCATAAACAGTGTAATGTGAATACTGCTTTACTTCTACGATGATCTGGATTTCATTTAAAAGTTTTAGTTTACATTTTACTGCACAAACACTAATAGACATATACTAAACAAAGCAATGCAGTCTCACAATGAAAATAAACTTAGCATTAAAACTTCTCTGCCCTTGAAACTCACATTCATTGAAAGAGCATTGAAACCCACATTCAAAGAAAATACATCTGGCCAGTGGCATATAAAGATTAACTTTGGGCCATTTTCAAATCAGAGACCCCTTGCACAGGAAACATAAATGTGTTCATTGATATACCTTCTTGAGTGTATTAAATTATATTCCTCGTATAATACAGTACAGCTGCTAGAGGGCATTTTAAATTTATTGTTTTGTACATTTTTCCAGTAAACAATGAAACAAAATGCATGCGCTAATAATGACAAAACAGCCCAGTTCAGAATATTTCCATCATAAAAGTCTACTCAAACTTCTACAATTCACCAGTGTCAGTAAATATGCACAATCTCTGCAGAAGTAAAAGTCATCTAAATAATTCCACATTAAAGAGATCTGTAGCTAATGAAGATGTTGCTGGTAGCAAGCAACTTTAATATTTCATTGTTTCATCTACAAATAAAGTGTCTGTTGCCATTGAATAAATTGCCTATGCTACAATAAAAAATGATAAGCTAGTAATATTGCAATAGGGAATGGATGGCAAATTGATAACAGGTTCATCGTTACTAGCTATCTCCACTAAAGCGGACATTCTCAGCACTGCAGCATCCACCCCCCTTTAAAAGTACAACACAGTACAGTATCAGCAATGCATCTATATATTGTGGGAGTAGACCCCAAAGCCTTCTGCATCAAAAGCAAGTATACTACCTGCTGTGCTGTTAACAATACACGCAGAGTCTACATAAGCAGCATTAAACTTTGCTTCAAGTTCTCAGCTCCTTGTAAAATCCACTCGATACTCGACTGTATCTCTCAACTTTGAAGCACAAGAAATCTGGAAAAAGCCAAAATGTATTGAGGCAGGGACAAAAGCCGAAAAACTAGGGACGCATTTTAAACATTGCTTGTATAATCTTGGAAGGTTGCTAGAATAAAATGCTGTGTTACCACCATGCATTTCACTGCCAAGCCTTAAATCCTTGACCCTGTGCACTACAGTCAGAGCAACATACCACTATGCCAAAGCAGTTGTTTCTTGAAAGATAGGTAGACTGAAACTTAAATGGCTATCATTTACTGAATTCAGTTCTCACCATAGCTCTCAACCTCTTAGCACAAAAAACCTGGACAAAGCCAATAATGGGGAAATACAGACCCAAAAATATGGACAAATTTCAAATATTTATCTTATAAACAGAAAATTGCTAGAATAAAAGGTTTTGTGTTACCGTGTACTTTCTGAAGAATATGAAGTCTGAAATTCAAATGCCTATCATTATTCAAAATCCAGAAAATTTTCACAAGTGGTGGTCGATAGGGAATTCAAGTTCTTGCTACATGGTCCCAAGGTACAGGGTTTGAGTCTATCTAGCCACCAGGTATATTTAACTGGGGCATTTCATACACACACACACACACACACACACACACACACACACACACACACACACACACACACCTGCAGCAGTAAAATCAAACTCCACATTCAAGTCCGCACACACACTACCTGATTATTCAACAGTAGTTTCCTTCCTGCAGCAGTAAAATCAAACTCCACATTCAAGTCCATTCATTCAAAGGCTCGTCACTTCCACAGTAAAGGCTGCGAGAGCAAATCCTTCCCTCATGGGAGAGCAGGCTGGGTAGCAACCTGCAGACTTTGCAGTCCGATCTCCTTCCAGTCTATGCAGTTGTAACTGCATAGACTTCTGGGATCTCTGTTGTTAAATGCTGTTTTCCTAATCCGGACTGCTGGTGAGACAGTCTAGATTATGTGTGCATGCTCTGGGACTGGTTCACCAGCAGTCTGGATCGGGAAATGCCACGCATGCGTGATGTTCCGGCACAATGCCACTCATGCATGATATTCTGGGACTTGCGTTTGTTTTATTTTTGTTTTTTACTTTAGTTTTCTTTTTTATACTGTTATTTTGTTTTCATTTTACCGCTGTGGGGGCTGCAGTCCTGCGGCTCAATAGCACGAGCTGCCCCTGCTATATACCTGCCAACATCTGTTAAGTTTGTTAATTTCATCATGTGCTGTGTGTCCTCTATTAGAGACCAAAGAACATTGAAAAGTATCATACAGACACATTGCTAAGTAAAGGATCTACAGGTAAACAGTTTAAGAAATGTGTTCTCTTACAAATAGCAGATATGTGAAATGCAGCTTTTAATGGGAGCCTGGATGTTGTTAGAAGCTGCATGCTATTTTCAGTTATTACTTTTAGCTTAACAATGTCAGATCCATCCACAACCCCTTTCCCCCCATTTTTTTACACATGGGGCTGGGATGCCACTTTAACAGTGACAATCATCTAGAGCCAAGGTTCACTCTACAGGGGTAGCCAGCCCTGCCATGGCTATTTTTCTCTACCACACACTCACAACAATGGCCAATTCAGAGTGTCCAGTCCACCTACTGCATGTATTTGGAATGTGGGAGGAAACCGAAGCACCTAGAGAAAACCCATGTGAACATAGGGAGGGCATGCAGACTCAAACAGAAGGTATCTCAGCCAAGAATCGAACCAGAGATACTCTTACTGTGAGGTGATAATGCTATTGGCTGCCACTGTACCTGTTCACACATTTCATACTCACATTTCACATATGAAGTCATTCATAACCAGCTGCTACAGAAAGAAAAGTCCATGAGCACACATCCTAGTCAATAATGAACTAAATACAAGCAATACATGACACATGGAGTAATTACCAATTAATCTTTTTGCTGCATATAACGAAGTTGTGAGGTTCAGTCACCTGAGGCAGACAATGTAGAGTACAACTGACACCTGTGAATAAAATGACTGCCTGTTCTCTGTCCATACCATGCATATTCACCTTTTATCCATTACGTGAACATTTTTAATGCTGTAAGCACAACAGGTATTTCATGTGAGCCATTTAATTTATTGTCTTTAAAATTATTTATACAAACAATAAAATAATGAATGTATTAAAAAACTGATGCACATCCTTTCCATATACTCAAGTTCATGACTATACAAACGTGGCAGGAAAACCACTTGAGTACATTTAGAACATCACAAAATGTTTACTATTTATAAAGCAATGGTCATTTTTTAACTACTACTTTGGTTTGCTGTTTACTTTTTCTCCCAGTCTACCTGTTTAAATTTGTTTGCAGAAACTTGACAGTGTCAATATCAGCAGAATAAGACACAACCAGTATGTGCTGAATGAGCTCTTTCTGAAAACAGACAAGAAATAAATACTACAGGCTTGTATGATGAGTATATGATGCTACAGTCTCTACAGAAGCTGTTATGTAAACAGATACACTGCCTCCTTTAATGCAGTTTGTAAAATGCTATTTTGGCTGAAACACAGAAGTACCTCTGGCACATAAATGGCATTCAGTGATCTCGTCAAAGTATTCACAGCAGTGTAAACCAGATCACCACTTTGTAAAGAAGACATTCGCCCCATAATAATGTGTAATTATTGTGGAGCAGAAATCATGTTCCACAGCATAAAACTAATAAAAAGTAATCTGCAACAATATCCTTTGAGCCAACTCTTCCACATGTATTCATTGTTAGATGAAGTAATATTTGTCTCTTGTCTTGTGCACTAAACCTTAACAATTTCCACAAATACAATATGCAGTATGAATGAGCCTTGTGTGATAGCAAACAAAAATCCATTGCATAAAGCTTTGCCTGATACATTCTATGAGATGGTTCAGTGACAATACCATGCAAAGGTTAGGGAACTTTTACTGAATACAGAATATGTGCTCTAAACTAAATTTACCCAGAACAAACGAAAATATGTAATTATACATTAGTAAAGGAAAATAATAATTAAAAGCTAAGACAGCAGCACAAATCCTGAATCAGTCAGTAATTATAATAATAATAAAAAAGAACAAATCTGCACAAGTCTTGAAACAGGATAAGCTAATTGCCTCAATAGTCAAATGATATATTCGGTTTTGTAACATGATTTGTACACATTGTCTTAATAATGTCAGTCAATAACATTGTTAAATGAAAACATTAAAAAGTAATGATAAAGACGAACGTGAAATTAATGAAAAAGTGTATGATGAGAAAACAGAAAATGGAACCTGAAATGCAAACCTTAACTTGGCAGTATAAATAAATGCCTGGAATCCAATAATGAACTGGAAGAGGGATGGGTAAAAGAACAGGATATAAAAACTAACCATCACCCCCCCCAACCCACCGACCCCTGCCCAAGAACTTGTTTAGAGCATTCCTAGTCACGTGTGTATCCATCATGGGAATTTTCCAGACTCCTTGGCCAACTAACGCATTTCTAATCCAAGATCTAATCAAGTCAGGAATCAACAGTTCACAAAAAGGTTTTCCTGTCATTAATGAGACTCATTCCCCAGGCATTGTAATGTTAATACTATACATGTTTCTAACAATGCACTTGCATCACACAGAATGCAACAGTCACCATAGTGGGTATATCATTTTGTCAGACTGCATTTCTAATAATGATTAAAGATGCTGTACTGTATTCAATATGCATTTTTTTGTGCGGCAGATATATCCACCTCAGCTGTCGGAGTCATCATTTGAGTCATATACACATAATTGACTTTTTCTATTGTGCAAAACATAAAGCATGCACACACAGCTCTTCATAAGGGCATCCCTGCTAGACACTTCTCAGCACAAAGCTGTCATTTCACCTGAAGGTGGCAGTATAACTGTGATAAAACAATGACTATGCCTTCATTTTTTTAATGTATGTTTTTTTTTCTATCCTGGTAAGTTGGATGGCCTAAAGGTTTTTTTTTTTTTTTGTCATTTGACAGGTTTTAGAAATGCAGCATCTGGACAATAATACAAATGAGGTAGGCTGTTCAGATATAACTGATACAACTAAACAGGGAGTGCATAGTTTCAATGATATTACAGCTTGAAACGCAATTGTGACAGTTCATCATTATACATTGATTTATGGTCCAGAAATGCCTGAGACACTATTACAAGCATTAGTTTATGGCTGTATAGCTGACAATAATTTACACAGAAATATAAACATTCAGTCTACAAATGTGTAGTTATTCAAGTTTGGAAGAATGTATGCCCCTGGGCATTAATACATTTTTAAGCTTTTAGGAGCCAGATCAGGAAATCTTAGACATTATCTCTGCAATATAGTAACTGAAGGATGAGGTCAAACTTGGTATATTGCTTTCTCTTGCAGTTCTAATCCCTTTACCTTTAAACCTGTTGTACACATAAGCATGTTATGCTAAACATTCACTGCAAAATGCTATTATCTGTTATTTGGTCCAGGCATTCATTTCTTTTTTTTTTTTAGAAAGACCAAAGCAAGAAAAAAGCACACAGTTCCTCCACAATTCTAACTCTGTTACTGTTCAAGGAAATATTTTTAATTACATTTTTGTTAGTATAGTAAATACCATTTTTATATTATCTGCTTCAATTTTAATTTTGCTTTATTTTAGTTTGGAGGGAGACATAGATTAAGACAATTAAAATGCAGTTAAGAGAATAAAAGTATTGTGAAATAAAATCACTGCTTTTGCAGTATAACTCCTTAAGGGGTTGTTCATTTTCAGTGTTTGAAATACTTCCTATTATAATCCAACAAACCCACCTACACCCAGTGCGTTGACTGTTTTTGTCTCCGTCGTGGTTACCCTTAAAAGGCTTGTCTCATAATTTCCATACTTAGTCTTCGAATTGCATTGTGACTGGTATCATCTACCTTTTCTCTTATTCTCCTGGTTCTGTTATTGTCATTATTTTCATTCTGTCCGGATTTCCTTAGGGAGTCACACATTTACCTAGCTTTCATTTCCGTTCAAGCACTGCAACATTATCTAGTATTCATATGTTCATAGGTAGGTACTAGGCTATTGCCCCTGGGGCCTATATAAGCCTAGCCAAAAAGGTACCCTGGCTTTCGCCACCCAAGAAAATTATTCTCCTGTGCCACTGTCGAGCAGAGCCACAGAAGTGATCCCTGGGGTGAATTTCCTATCTCTCATCCAGTCATCAAGATTTTTCTTGAAGAGTGCTAATGAGGAGCTTTGTTTGATATAGATAGGTAGTTTATTCCAGAGTATGGGAAGTCTCTGGGACAGGAATCTATCCCTCCAGTATGTTCTGTTTATTGTGGTGACAAGGTTTAGGTCCCTAGAGCATGTAGCTCGGAGGGACTGGGATTTCTTTAAGTGGAGCATGTCCAGCAGCTCTGGGTTTGACATCACTTTGTATGTTAGGCAGAGATTTCCTCTGAGTAGGCGATATGTGACAGAGTAAAGCTGGAGTTTTTTGAGATGGTCTACATAGGGCATCTGTTTGAGCCTGGTAATCCTCTTTGTGAGGTATTTCTGTGGCCTTTCCAGTTGTTGTAGATGTCTTGTGAGGTACATACCATAAGGGGCATTGTACTCTATAATGGGTATAATGAGTGATGAGTAGAGGGGAATAATGACCTCTATTTTCCTAGATGAGAAACCTTTTGTGATGAGCTGAGCCACGTAGAAGGATTTCCTCACTACTGTGGCAATGTGATTATCAAAGGAGAGACTACTGTCCACCTGTGTCCCAAGGTCTCTCACACTTTCAGTGTTAAGTAGACTACCACCTATGTAGTAGCTCATGGGTACAGAGTTTTTACCAAAGGGGATAACAATGCACTTTTTGGCATTGAGCTTGAGGCCATGGCTTTGACACCAGGCATCTGTCTCAGTGAGACCCTTTTGTAGGATGTCCACATCGTTAGGAGTTTCAATTATGGCTCCTAGTTTGCAGTCATCTGCAAACTTCGTTAGCCAAAGACCTCCTGTGTTAGCCTGTACTTCAGAAAAGTAGATATCAAACAGGAGAGGACCCATCTGTGCACAAGACATATATTTTGATAAAAAGATGTGTTTCTATGTACAGTTACCCATTCTTGTGTAATAATTAGCTGTCACTGTAAGTGTGTGTGTATGGATATATATATATATATATATATATATATATATATATATATATATATATATATATATATATATATCTGTATATCAATGTATATGTATACAGATAATGAATATGTATGTGTTTCTGTGTGTGTACATGTGTGTGCGTGCATGTGTGTGTCTGTGTGTGCATGCCTGTCTGTGTGTGTGTGTGTGTGTGTGTGTGTGTGTGTGTGTGTGTGTGTGTGTGTGTGTGTGTGTGTGTGTGTGTGAAACCCTGTTCCTACTTGTAGCATTACTATAGTTCTTTGCTATAGGTACATCTGAATCATAGCTGTTAGTCCTCCGATACCCCAGATTCTGCTATGCTGTTATACATATGTGGCATTTATCACCTGCACTTGGTGGCTCTACATGGGTCCCCACAGTAAATGAGCAGTGCTCAGCTGGGACAATGCCGTTACAAAAGTGGATAAGAAGATAAATGTATCTCCTTATATAATAACACAATGATATTGATAAGTACAGTGTGTAATGTTTTCTTATACATGGAATTACTCATCATTTTGTGCCTTTACTGTATAATGGCAAGCTTTAGTTCATAGGTTCATAGGTGTGTACTAGGCTAATGGCCCTGGAGCCTTTACAAGCCTAGCTCAAAAAAATTGCGCTGGCTTCGTGCCACCTGATGTTAGTTCACAGTGCCTCCATCCAGTAGGGCCACTGGAGAGATCCCTGGGGTGAACTTTCTGTTACCCATCCACTCATTGAGATTTCTCTTGAAGAGGGCCAGTGAGGTGCTCTGCTTGACATGAAGAGTATGGGCAGTCTCTGGGTAATGAACATGCCCCTCCAGCATGTTCTGTTGATTGTGGTAATGAGGTTGTGATTTCTGCAGTGTGTGGCGCAGGGGTATTTGGATTTTTTTAGATGTAACATTTCAAGTAGGGCTGGGTCGGACATGGCTTTTGTAAGTCAAACAGAGATCACCTCTAAGTAAATGATAAAAGACTGAGAACAGCTGAAGTTTTATGAGTCTGTCCATGTAGAATGCGTTTAAGGCCTAGGATCCTTTTTGTGGGGTACTTTTGTGGCCTCTTGAGCTGTTGAAGGTGTCTGGTCAGGTACATGCCAAACAGGGCATTATACATGATGATTGGTCTAATGAGGGATGAGTAGAGAGGGATCATGACCTCTTTCTTCCTGGATGCAAAACCTTTGGTTATGAGATGTGTTACATAGAAGGACTTTCTGACCACAGTGGCAATATGGTGGTCGAAGGTGAGGTTGCTGTTGAACTGGGTGTCCAGGTCTCTTATGACACCTTCAGTGTTCAGTGGGCTCTAATCAACATGGTAATTAGTGGGAACTGAGTTTTTTCCAATGGGGATGAGAACGCATTTTTGGCGTTAAGCTTAAGGCCATGGTTCCGACGCCAGTCATTGGTGTCAGTGAGACCCTTTTTCAGGATGTCAGCATCACTTGAGAAGTTAATAATGACTCCTATGTTGCAATCATTAGCAAACTTGGTCAGCCAGAGTCCTTCTGTGGTGGCTTGGACTTCTGAGAAGTAGATGCCAAACAAGAGAGGGCCCACAACCAAGCCCTGTGGGACTCCACTCATGGCTGGTTGACAGTCTGGCTTGGAATCTGATGCTTTCACTCTGTGGGTCCTGTTTGTGAGCCAATGTGCAACCCACTTAGTGATATAAGGACTGATGCCTAGTTTGGTGAGTTTATCAATGATACCTGAGTGCGGAATGGTATCAAAGGCCTTGGCCAGGTTGAGGTAGGCTGTATGCACTGCCTTACCCTCATTCACAGCCTTGGTGACTGCCTCAAAGAAGTCAACTAGGTTCAGCAAGCAGGCTCTCCCTCTGACAAAGCCAAACTGTGTGGTGTCAAGAGTTTGGAAATTGTCTAAATCTTTGTTAAGCAGGTCACAGTCAACTTGTGATCCCAGATCCTTTACCACTTCATAGGTACTTAGGGTATTGTTGTTGATTTGATAGTGTAAAGGGACATTGTTTTTGCCAAAGGGAATGATTATGCATTTCTTTGCAGTAAGTTTGAGACCATGACTAATACGCCAGTTGTTGGTCTGTGTGAGACCCTCCTGGAGTATGCTGACATCATTTAGGGATTTAACAATTGCACCTAGTTTGCAGTCATCCGCAAACTTGGTCAGCCACAATCCCTTAGTTTTGGCCTGAACATCTGAGAAGTATATACCAAACAGTAGGGAGTCCAGCACTGACCCCTGTGGCATCCCACTGGTGACAGGTCTGCTAGCTGATGTGGAGTCACCCACTTTGATAGTGTGTGTCTGTTTGTATGCCAGTTGGCAACCTATCTTAAAACAAAGGCATTTACATTCAGTTTTCCTAAGTTTATCGGTAATACCTGAGTATGGTATAGTGTTGCAAACCTTTGCCAAGTTGAGGTATGTTGAATGCACAGATTTGCCTACTCAATGGCCCTGGTTAATCCACCAGATTTAACAGGCAGGATCTGTCCTTGACGAAGTCGAATTGGGTTGGATCCAGGGTTTGGAAGTCACCTACAGATGATTTTATAATGACCCAGGTGTGTTGCTAAGCTACCTTTGTGGAGGGGAATAACTGTTGCTGTTCTCCATTCTGCAGGAACAAATCCTTTGAATAGGCTGTGATTGAAAAGGGTACTTAGTGGTGATGCTAGTTCATTTTTAGCTTGTTTAGAAGACAGCCTGGGATGCTGTCTGGTCCCATAGAGGCTCTGTTTTTTGCCTTTGACAAGGCTTTAATAACCTGCTCTTCAGATATGTAGGGTGAGGGGGAGTTTGGGGCAAGGTTTATGATAAGTTAGAGAGAAACTGGAGGAATATATGCATTCAGATAACAAAAGGTTGGAAAGAATAAAAGAAGCTTTAAGTACTTAAATGAGATGAAAACACTGCAGAAGTCAGAGGCTGAAAGGAAAGAAAAACTGTCTGACTATGAGGGTACTCAAGAAGAACTATTTCAAAAAGATAGTAAAGTTAGACAACAGAGCACATAGAGAAAACTTGAGAAACTGAAAGGAATCTATGACATTCATTTTATGAAGTACAAATAAGCATTTTTAATTGAAAGGGCGCTCACTGTGTATGTTCCAGATTTAACCATGAAGAAGAAGCCAAGACCTATACTAGTAAATATTCAGTGATACCTTGCAGAAAGAGCTAGACCTGACAAATTTGTGGCAGAAGGGACAATTATTAATACATGGGGACACCAGAGTGTTTGTGAAAAATGATTATTCACTGTACATAGGTTGAAGAGAAGGACATTTATCCCTACAATGAGGAGCTGGCAAGAAGAAGATGTGAGATGAACATTGCTATATCCAGCTGTTTTAAAATATTTGCTCCTGGAAAAACAAAGACATTTCTGGATCTAGAACAGGCTAAGGAGGAAATAAAAAAGTTTACCCAGCAAAGAGAGAGCTAGCAAGCTGAAGAGGGTTCTGCTTGTCATTCTTCTGACAATATCAAAGCTCATTAAGAGAATTTGCCAGTAAAACCGTTTCCATTGTCCCAATGACAAATGATTGAATGACAGAAAAAGCCCAGGAAATCACTAGAAAAAATCAGTAGTACAGTGGATTTGAACCTGAGACTGATGTTAGGTGATTGAGAATATGAGGAAGAAGACCATCAACTATGTGCAAGTAGGAAATAAAAGGAAGAGTTATAAAATGTAATTTTCCTAATATACAGTCTGGACATAAGACGTATGTTTCTGACAGACATGGCTAAATAGGACTGGACATTTACTGACTATGTTAAAGTGGCAGAAGGACTTGAAAGCATAACCACAACTTTGTCTTCAGTGTTTAAGGGGATAATACAAGTGCCAAAGATATAACTGTAAGTAATAAAAAAGTTTTATTTTTCATAAAATGTGTATAATAAATGTCTTGAAGTTAATTGCAAATTGTATTGTAAAGTTAAAATTCAAAGATACCCACATCTCCAGGTTGGTGGCAAAGCACGAAGCTTCAGAGACTATCCATATGCAACTAACAGTGGGTAAAACTGCCTTCCAGTTTATAGCCTGCTACAGACCACCCTCCCAAACCCAGGAACCCCACTCTGCCTTTCTGAGAACACTGGAAAATATGAAGGTCTCTCCAAACACCATTATATTGGGCGACTTCAACTACCCAAACATAGACTGGGAGCATTACTCTAGCTCCAGCACCCTAGCCCAAAGGTTCCTAAAATTTATAAACTCAAATGCTATGGAACAACTTGTTACCACTCCCACAAGAGGGGAAAACATACTAGACCTGATCATCACCAACATGGGGACTCTATGCTCTAGACAAGAAGTGTATCCCTCACTGGTAAGATCAGACCATAAACTAATCTCACTGGATATTCACATCCCGACCCCACCCCCTGCCCAGAAAACCACAGTGAAAAACATCTCTAAAGCAAATTTCACACTCCTCAAAACTGAGGTGGAATCCTTCAAAGCCCCCAGGCCTGTGGAAAATACGGCCCAGACCACAGAATCCTTTATAAACGCATTCTATGGACACCTTCAGGAATGCATAGATCATGCGATCCCAAATAAAACCAAGACCCAATCCTCCAAAGGCAGACGTCCTGTCTGGTGGACCCCAGCCATAAGCAAACTATACAATAGAAGGAGGAAGCTACTAAATGATAGAACAAAATCCCAAAAAGGGAAGGCATCACTGATCAGTATTAGCAAAAAACTACAGGCACTCATAAAATTGTCTAAGGCCAGCTTCGAGAGAAAAATTGCACAGGACACTAAGGATAATCACAAGGCTTTCTTTAGTTATGTTAGGAACCTGGGTGGTAATTCCTAGATATGCTCAGAATTAGTCCAAAATGACAAAAAATACACTGAACCCACAGACATTGCCAACATCCTAGCTGACAGGTTCAGCGCAACCCCCACCAAAGGGCAAATATCTATCCCAGCAGAGTGCTGCCCCTGACATCTCAGATGCTCAGGTAAGAGCTGCCTCTCCAAAGCAAAAACACAGCATCAATGGGACCAGGCGGTGTCCCGGGCTGCATCCTACATGAACTCCAAGAAGAGCTAAACCCAAACATAAAACTACTGTTCAATCTCAGCCTTACTACAGGATATGTGCCCAAAGAGTGGCGTATAGCAACATTGGTCCCTCTCCATAAAGGTGGTGCCTCAACGGATCCTGGAAACTATCGCCCCATAAGCCTGACTAGCTTGGTCTGCAAAGCTATGGAAAGGATCATCATGGACCTCATAAATAAAGATATTGGGACCTACAGACACTGTATCCTACCCAGTTCGGCTTTGTTAAGGGCAGATCCTGCCTCTTAAACCTAGTTGATTTCTTTGAAACAGTCACCAAGGCCATTGACGAGGGGATGGTGGTCCACACAGCCTACCTGGACCTGACAAAAGCCTTCAATACAATACCCCACTCGGGCATTATAGATAAGCTCACCAGCTTAAATATAAACCCCTATGTCACTAGATGGATTGCAAACTGGCTCAAGGACAGAACCCACATGGTTAGAATTGCTGGAGCCATGTCAGACTCCAAATCAGTTACAAGTGGTGTCCCACAAGGCTCAGTCCTGGGACCTCTCTTGTTCGGTATATATTTCTCGGAGGTACAGGCCAACACGGAAGGACTGTGGCTGACCAAGTTCGCAGATGACTGCAAACTGGGCACCATAATTGACTCTCCAGCCGACACAAGCATCCTCCAAAAGGGCCTCATAGAAACAGACAACTGGTGCCAGAGCCATGGCCTCAAGCTAAATGCCAAAAAGTGTTTAGTCATCCCCTTTGCAAAAACAAAGTGCCCACAAATTACCACATAGGTGGTAATCCATTAAGTACAGAAGAAGTAATTAGGGACCTGGGGACCCAAGTTGATAGCAATCTCTCATTTGACAACTACGTGGCCAAAGTGATTAGAAAAACATTTTATATAGCCCACCTAATCATGAAGGGATTCACATCTAGATCAGGGGAGGTCATCGTGCCTCTTTATTCATCCCTCATCAGGCCCATAATTGAGTACAATGCCTCTTTTGGGATGTACCTTACCAGACACCTGCAGCAACTGGAAAGACCCCAAAAGTACCTCACCAAGAGGATCAAAGGGCTCAAACAGATGCCATATGCTGCCCGGTTAAAGAACCTCCAGCTCTACTCAGTGGCAAACTGCCTGTTCAGAGGCGATCTGTGCGTGACGTATAAAGCCATGTCCAACCCGGAATTAATGGACATGCTGCACCTCAGAAAATCCAAATCCCATCGAGCTACGTGCTCGAGAGACTTGAACCTCAGCACTGAAATAAATAGGACATGCTGGAGGGACAGATTCATAACCCAGAGGCTCCCTTCACTCTGGAATAAAATCCCAGTCCAGGTTAGGCAGAGTCCCTCATTGACTCTCTTCAAGAGGAATCTTGATGAGTGGATGGGAGATTGTAGGTTTACCCTGGGTATCACTTCTGTGTCACTGTTAGACAGAGGCACAGTATACTAACCTCAAAAAAGGGCATAGCAAAATAAATTTAAAATGGGTGGCGAAAGCCAAACACATTCTGGCTAGGCTTATAAATGCCCTAGGGCAGATAGCCTAGTATGAACCTATGAACCTAAGTAGTTCTGTATAGTATGTAGGGGTATGAGATGAGGGAGTCTCGTCCATGACTACTGTTTATGCTAGTGACATTAAAGTAAGAATTGCTTTTTCTTGACTGTAATGTATCCAGGGTATACACTGTAACAATATAAAGGCTGGATGTAAGCAATATAATGTTAACGTGGGCTGCTGTTGTGAAGCAAACTGATCATATTTATGTGCATTAAAATATAACAATGCCCCTGCTTTTATGGAGATGCAAGTGCTGACAAATGATCTTAATTTATGCTTCAGACAAAGGAAAATTTTCTGTAAGCAAGCAGGTTAGAAAAAAAATGATAGCTTTTTAGTATTTGAAAAAAAAAAGCTGTTTCTTGCAATTGAAAAGCTATTAACTGCTTTTTTTTTCAACAAGTGCCAACAGTGGGAGATAGTTTGTCTGCAGCTGCAGGTAGTTAATCAGGAAGTGTCTGAATATGTGTTCTGAGGCTTTTGTATAAAAAACATCATGATTAGTGTTTAAAAATGAACTGGTAAGCAGTTCAGTGAAATAAGTGGTAGTTTGATGATGAGAGAAGTGAATACCTTTGCAAGTAGCTGCATTCCTAGCAGTCTTGGTGCTTACATAGTTCATGATAAAATTTATTCATTTAAAGGTAGCTGGTCCACCAAGCTAAATTTCTATTAAAAGAGAGCATGAAATTTGAATTTTATGTTTGGGAGGGAAATAGAGATAGGACAAGGGCAGACTGTGGACAAGGGAGCAAGGGCTCTACCTTACATTTCCAGCATGAATAAACTTAAACTTAGAATAGGTAAAGCTTGTGGGTGTAGCTGTAGATTTGCAGTAACAGCCCCTTCATGAAGGGATAACTTCCCTTTTTTGGAAAGTGAATGTACTTACTGTGAATTTAAGGGGTGGTGGGCCAAAAATGTATTTAGTTTGTTGAGAGTTTTTATAGAAGTGAAACATCTGGAAAAATGTGATGGGTTCAAACAGAGATGAGAAGCAGCAGCTTCATACAAGATCTGCCTGCCAAGTATTAATGTCTGCATGCAACTTGCAAGTAGGAAACATATATTCAGAAGAACGTTTTTTAGAATATATGAAAGTAACAGCTTCTTATCAGAATGACTGCCTTATCAATTTTGTCATAGAATGTCAATGGCATTGTAGGTATAGACAAAAAGGAAAGAGTACTACACTATATTCAGAGGTTAGGGTGCAAATAACAATGTTATAGGACATGCACTTAGATATAAATGAGCATGTGACTTTGGCCAAAAAAGCACTTCAGAATCAATATTCAACAGATTATCGAGGACAAAGGAATCTTACTTAGGATCCTGTGGCTACTGATCATACCTTTTTTAATGTGCTCTCTGCTATTTCCAGTTTTCCTGCATTGTCTTTTATACTATAAACCCATGTACTGCTTTCTTTATCACAGCCCTTATATTCTTCCTTAGCATTGCTTTGTGACACCTTTCTACTGTTTTGCTACTTTACCTGATGTCATAGTCTCTGAAATGTATTTTCTCTGCATTGCTGCCCATTCCTTAAACTTCATCTTCTGCATACAATAGCAGAATGACTCTAAATTTCATGCTAACTTTTCTGAGGGGTGAACTCTAACATTTATACAGATACTCTATGCCACAGATAATAAGGGTGATTCAGAGGGTCACCTGCAGCCCATGGCTATCTTGAAGCTGATCTTACAGGAACCCCTACTGCTTGAGTTGGTGAGTTCTTTCCATTTCATATAACACCAGCAGCAAACTGGTGTTCATTCTCTGCTGTTGTTGGTACTGTACTGTTTAGTCAAAGTCAAAGTAAACTTAATTGTCATTCAGAAATCACACAAGTGCCAAAACTGAACGAAATTCCGTATATCCAGACTAAATGTGCAGACAACATATAGACTATTTTTACAGACATTTACACATGTAACACCTGGCTGTTACATCACAGACATGCAGGTAGACAGACTAATATTGCACATAATTAAAAACACATTTTAACACTTTTTGAACTGAACACGTACTTGCATGAGACTTTAGTATTGCAGAGATACTTGGTTAAGACATTGCATTGATCCTTGCACAGAAAGAGACATTGGGTATTGAGTGTTGCACTGTGAACATTAGAGTATTGCACTATGGTTAATTTATGAATTTGCATGTATTGCACTGAAAGAAGAGATAATTTATTACATTGCTACTGCCTAGATGGCCTATAAGTTACAGTCATGGTGAATATTGCACTAAGTATTAGGTGAGACTGGTAACCAGGTTCTTGCACAAATTGAGACAGTTTCTACTGACCCAGTTGGACATCATGGAGTGTAGTGGTTATTAGAGTTCAGCAGCCTGATGACATTAGGGAAAAAGCTGTTCCTGAATCTCATAGTTATGCAACTTATGCTTCGGAAGCACTTTCCGGATGATAGATACAGGAACAGTCTGTAAGCAGGGTGAGTGCAGTCTTTAATTATTCCTCTGAACCTGCTGAGACATCTGGATAAGTACAAGTCATGGCTAGGTGGTAAGGTGGTCTTAATGATCCTCTCGGCTGTCTTTACCACTCTCTGGAGGGATTTGTGCTCAGAGGTAGAACAGCTTCCATACCATACTACTAGGTTGTTCGTTAGGATGCTTTCTATTGTACATCTGTAGAAGGTAGTGAGAACTGCCGATGGGAGATTCGCTGTCCTCAGCCTTCTTAAATAGTCCAGCCTCTGGTGCGCTTTCTTGACTATGGCATTTGTATTTGTGTTCCAAGATAAGTCCTCATCAATGTGGCTCCCAGAAACTTCATGCTTCCCACTCATTCACCTGTTTCCACATTGATGGTGAGGAGTAAATGTTCCTTGAGATTTTTCCTGTAGTTCACAATTATCTCTTTTGTCTTGCTGACATTTAATGCTAAGTTGCTATTTCCACACCAGGTAATGAGTTGTTCCACCTCATCTCTATATGCTGTTTCATCGTCATTACTGATGAGGCCCACCAGTGTTGTGTCATCAGCAAACTTAATGATGTGATTTGTTTTGTATCTGACTGTACAATCATGTGTTAACAGGGTGAACAGCAAATTAATTAGTACACATCCTTGTGGAACTGCACTTTTAAGAGTGATGCTATCCAAGGAGTTATTTCCTATGTACACTTTCTGAGGTCTGTCTGTGAGAAAGTCAAGAATCCAGTTACAAATCCAGTTTTACAATATAAGTAAGAATCCAGTTTAGTGATTGAGATCTGCAGTAATGACATTTGGGCTCCAATGTTATTTATTTTACTTACTACAGACATGAAAACACTGGGCACTGTATGTACCTGTTTGCTTTTCCCAGAATCCTGATAGCCTTCTTCCTATTGTTGTCCCTTTCAGGCAGGTCATAGGTCTAAGCTGCTTAAGTAATGACTTCCTGCACTACTGCATCTGCACAGCTGTCTTAAACTGATGGTAGGAACATGAGGAATAACTTAACCAATTTAATCATTAACATGCTACTCCAGACAGAGACAATAGTCATCGGTAACCAGTAAGTATGTCTGTGATGGTTATTTTCCCAGGACAGCAAACATTCCTGCCAGTGGTCTTAGGCCATTTTTTTTGCTTTATATATTTATGTATCTCATCTCAACTATACCTCATTTTGAAGAATGCTCTTCATGTTGAGTCTTTGTAACTAATATTGTTTCATCAATAAATAAATAAATAAGCAAGTTATTAGCAATGTTGAGAAATTCCTAGTTAAAGCTGATAGTGTTTTACATTTTGCCTTTGTGACACATAATGAAAAGTGGTGTTCCACATTTTGGGGGTGGACGGCTGATATATATATATATATATATATATATATATATATATATATATATATGTGTGTGTGTGTGTGTGTGTGGTCTGTTTCTCTTGAAATATATGTGTTTTGACAAATTAATGGGATGGTAGTCATTAAATAATGACAGACAGTTTGAGTTTCAAACTTAATTTCAAACTTAGTATCCTTTTAGAAAATGTATGCTAATGCAAAGACTGTTATCCTTGGTATCCATTTATTCCTTTTTCACAGTCAGGTGAGGTGTGCTCTGCAAAGAGCCTGTAACTGCTGGATATGGGTGAAGGGAGTTTGTGGAGAAAAATAATTTAACATATTTTCATTTGCTTAGTTAACCATCTGGCTTTGCAGGATTAATGTGCATTTTTATGAAAAAAATAGACCAGTTTTGGCTACTGTTGATGTGAAACTGAAACATAGTTGATAGCTGTTAACTGTCCTTGCTTTTGCAGAATGCCCCTTATTTTAATTCATTGTTTTGGTCTGTTGGTCATAATTATTTTGGTTTTCAAGCAAATCATTGAATATTTCAGTCACCGCATGACAGCTGAGTTTCAGATTTCATATACTTCAGAAAAATCATACTAATGCAAAATAAAAAAAAAAAACTATTACTTGAGCAACTTTGTAAATATATGAACAATATTTAAAATCTGTCTTTTTTTTGGCCTTGGTCTCTTTTTGTTTTTTGGCTTTGTCCCTAATTCTTTCACAAAGAGTTTGAGAGGTATTTTTTTATTTACCACAATCAGATGAGGTGTACACTAAAAAAGTGACTGTAACTGCAGGTCGAGGGAGTGTGGTCTCTGTGGTTGATAGTAACTTGCACCCTCTTGCCATTTGTTCAGTTTAAAGTTTCTTGTTTTGAATGACTAGTGTGCTTTTGTGTGAAACAAGTACAAATGATTGGGCTACTGTATGTTTATGTGAAACAAATATAAAGTACATTGCTCTGTCTATAAGTATTACTTATTTTTACCATAAACAGACTTCTGAGGTGTACACAGTCAACACTAGGGCTATAATTACTGGGTAAATGGACTATCTATGAATGAAAATGGCAAACTCTGCTATCACGATCAGGTTAAGCAGTTATTAATTTAGGTTTGCAGAACTAGTGTGCATTTGTGAAAAGCAACTTGTAATACTTTGCTGTGGCTTATTTTATCACAATCAGGCATTTTAGGTGTGCCCAAACAGATGGTTGCAATTGATGGGTATGGACTCTTAATTCTTTAAAGCAATCAGGAAGGCAAATTCAAGAGAACATGTGATTTCTATGTTATCCAGAAAAGAAAAAATAAATGTGTGGGGGTGGAGTCTCATGTTTTAAAAACTGTTTAGGGCTAAAGGTACACTTAATCTGCCACTGCATGCATGAAGTGTAAGTCAGTCAGTCTGTCTGCAAAGGTTACAGTACAACTTAACTCTAATTCATGGCTGGCATTCATGATTATAGTGTTTTGTGCTATGAGGAACATATAATAACAAGTAACCGCACCTTAGAGTTTTTTTATTTTTTTGGACACTAGTTCATGAAGCTAGATTTGAGGTTTTAGACACTGGGGCAAAATATATTTCTACAACACAGATCAGATGTCTGAATCAGAGTGGCAATAGCTGTTCCAGGCATCAGAGCACAGGCAGCATTCCCAGATAGCATTAGCCAGCAGCATATATTTAAATCTAAAGGACAACCAAAAGAGAGAGAACAATGTGAGTACAGCCCAGCCATACTTTGATAGTCAGACCGTGAGACAGGTAGTAATATCTGCAGATAGCGATGAGGTCCTAGTTAAAATCAGAAGCAAAAAAAAAGGAAGAAGAACAGTGAAAAGAAGAGCAGTATAACTACTTTCTGCAGCATTCATTAGGACATGACAGAACTGATTGAAACCATCACCTTACACCCATTATGGTGTCTCAGCTCTGAGCTAAGACGTGTACCAGTAGCAGAGCTGCAACTAAGTCAGCTCGTCTTCCGGGTAAATTCCCCATCTGGCATGGAAAAAATAGGCATTCAGCTCTTATTTACTCAAAGTGCTATTATGTATCTAGCTGTTTGCTATAACTAATATATACACACATATACACAGACTGATGAAGGCATGTACAGCACTGTGCAAAATGGCTGAAATGACTGATTAGTCCTTGACTGGCAATTCTGCAAACATTATTGGAAATCATACTGCTTGCACCCTCAGAGACAGGTCAACAACTGTTATATACTGCTGATCACATATGATTTCATTAACATTGGAAGCAAGCTGTTGGGGGGGGCAGGCACAATCAATACTTTAGAAGAGTTGCCAGTTGTTCCCTGTAATTAGCATATGCAATCACTGTCATTTATGCAGGTGTGATCTTAGTCACAGGTGCTAAAATGATTACATACACTCTTTGGCTCTTCTTCTACTGTCTCAAGTATGCCCACTGACAGCTTGCCCTTGGGGTAGTCACCCCCTTTGTCCCACCCTTGCTATGGTCCTAGGCAATAGTTTTAAGACTGAAGGGTATGCAGACCTCACTCTTTAAAGTTCTAAAGCCCAGGGCAGTCTTACGTATATCACCAGAAATCAGCAGCAATATGGAAAGACAGCAGTGCTAATTACAATACGCTAGAAAGCATTATCCATGACAGGGTCAATACAGACTTCATTCTGGTCCATACATTCTACTACTGACAACAGCCAAGAAGTAGTTAAAGAAGCAGGGGTGCATACATTGGAAACATTTAGGAGAAACTGCCCTAACTTCTGGTGAAACAAACACACTGTCAAAATAAATTATTTAGGTATATATTACCAGTCACTGTGTGTTAGAAAATGTATTGTAATTTCTTTTCATTTAAAAAAAATGATACAAAAATTGTTATACTACCAAGCCAGTAATAAAAATGTAAGGTCAAAATTATTATGAAAGCCCCAGCAGTTAGTGTTAACAGTCATCAAATCTGAATGTCTGCTTGCACTGGATATGCTGCCCTGCTATGCAGAGTCTCTAAAATTTATATTTATAATCATGGAAACTGGGGAAAATTGTTGATTGCAATGATAAGGACTCATCCATTAGTGGTTTGCACTGCCTGTATTTTATGAAAGGATTTTGTCAAGTCTGCCCTGGGTTTTGTGGGGATGCATCCCCCTCTCCCATAGCTCATATATCCATCCTCAAGGGTCACACCATTTGCAAAGAAGAAAAACTACTGTAAGTGAGTCCTAATCTTGACAATCACCAAAAAATAATATTGACTACATTAGGCTATTATTCCTCTCTGGCAGGGTCTTCTGTGCCTTTCTGTATATGCTTATCCTGGTTCATTTCAGTATCTGTCTGCTGTTAGTTAGCAGATGCTAGTTATGTAGGAGAACTTTTTATTGTTTCACAGCAACTCCATCTAATGGCAATTTTCTAATATATATAGCTAATAAATAAATAAATAAATAAATAAATAAATAAATAAATAATAACTAGCAATCCTTAGAACCAAAACAGTGTGTGAAACCTCTCTGTGTGGAAGAGTTTCAATTCATATATATCTAGTTAATCACTGTATATTAATAAGATCAGATAATGGTAGTAGAAGTAGCAAACTTAAACTTGTCCTAAGTCAAAAAATAATAAAAAATATAATTTGAAATATTATACAGAATTTCTAAGTATTCAAAAGTAATTCAAGCAGGGTGGACAGTCTGTTTCCAGTCAAAAATCCTTTATTAAGCACACAGACAAGCAATCCAAGTAAAACAAAAATAACAGAATAATAGTTATGCACACAAGTCCTTGAATAACGAGTACTAGTATGACTCTGTCATAGTTCATGCAAGTGTCAATGACTTGAGGTGTATCTCCATGGATTATATGAAGAGAAACATAATGGAGCTCTCAGACTATGTGTCCAAAGCAGGTATGAGCCTAGCATTGAGCAGCATTCTACCTTTTCCAAGGATGATGTCGCAATATGAGTAAAAAATATTTGACTTCAATAAATGACTTAGATTTTGGTGTCATTTAAATGGTGTCCAATATTTGTCAGCCTGGGAGGATATGACTGATTGACCACGCTGTTTCACTGGGGATGTCCTGGATCTGTCTCTTCTAGGGTTTCAGTTATTGGCAAAGACAGGATCAATCCCCTAAGTGCCCTTTTTAGGCAATGCCAAGCTGATAAATGTTCAACATAATGAAACAATCAAAGGAAAATATAAAGGAGTTACCAATCAATGCTAGGACCTTAAATAAGAAATTCTACTCCCTACATAACCTTCTCACCTTGGAGGACATTAGCATCTGTGTAGTGACTGAGACATGGTTTAAAATAGTGGAGAACACTCTGTCTGTGCATGGCTGTAATGCCTTCAATGCATTTAGAACAGCTACTGCACAGGAGGGGAAAAAGTTGGAGGTGACTAAATCTACATTAAGAAGAAACTCACATCAAGGCTGGTAAAGCAGCATGATGCATTAGAGCTTCATTATGTCCAAATAACCATCAGAAAGGTCCCGTACCATATATTAGCTAGTTATAGAACTCCTTCTATAACACAAGAAAGTCAGAACACCTATCTACAGGAAATAGAATCAGTCAGTATTAAACCCAATACCATTTTACTAGATAATGTGAACTACCCAACCATAAACTGGGAAACCTACACCACCACTAATGCACAAGCACACGGATTGCTGGAATTTTTCAATACAAATGCCCTGGAACAGCTAGTCAGAATACCCACTAGGACAAATAACATCTTGGATTTTGTCCTTACTAATATGAGAGCACCTTGCACTATCCCTTGTATGTCTTCATCATTTGTTAGGTCTAATCGTAAAGCAGTCTCTTTCAAAATAAAATTGAAACCAGAGATCCCTTCCACCAAATGTACCTTTAGAGATTTCTTTAAGACAAACTACATGCTACTTAGTGATCTATTGGCAAGCTTTAAATCCCTATCAAACCCAGTTAACTCCACTGAATATGCAGAAACATACACTGCCACACTATACCAGTATGTAAACAGCTGCATAGTTGCAACTGAACCCCACAGCAGCAAGTGCAGGGCAACTCCGGAAACAAACCCACATGGTGGAACTATAATATCAACAAGCTTTATAAGGAAAGGAAAAGAATTTTAACCAAGGAAGAGGTAATTCCCAGATTGTTAGAGCCCTTGTCACTGAAATAAACAAACAACTCAGGAGCTTAATAAAATCCACCAAAGCCAAGTTTGAGTCTAAAATACCTACCCAAGCCAAAAACAATCAAAGGCATTTTTTAGTTATGTTCGTAATCTCAAAAACACAATGCAAGAATCTGAACAATGTTACCTGTACTGAGGCTGAAGATATAATGAACCTACTGGCTGATTTATTTAACTAACTTTATCCGTTTCTCCCCTGTCTGTCCCTCAAGATATTTCTGAAACTAGTTCACCTCCACCTATCACACAAGACCAATTCCTAAAAGTGCTATTAAATGCTAAAGCTACTGCATCGATGGGTCCTCACAATATTCCTAGATGCCTCTTAAATAGCACAAAGCATGATTTAGCCACAAACCTAACAACACTGTTCAGTCTCAGCCTCCATACAGGTTTTGTACCAAGTGAACGGAGAACAGCTACAGTCATTCCTCTGCATAAGGGATGACGTTCTACAGACCCAGGCAATTACAGACCCATAAGTCTGACCAGCCTCATATGCAAAACCATAGAAAGATTTATTATGGAACTAATCAATCAGGACATAGGGAATCTACAAACACTGGACCTGTCTTAGTGTGGAATCATCAAGGGCAACTAAAACTTACTTAACCTGGTGGATTTTTTTTAAAAAAAGGGCAAAGAAGCAATGGATGAAGGCAAAATGGTACATACTGCATACCTCGACCTGGCCAAAGCTTTTGACACAATTCCCTATTTAGGCATAGTAGAAAAGCTAAATAAACTAGGAATAAAGCCCTATGACACCCACTGTCTAGATCTATGGATATCATTGTATCCCTTTGTTCAGCCGTCATTAGAACAGTCATTGAATATAATATCCCCTTTGGCATGTATCTGTCCAGACACATGCATCAACTACAGTGCCCATAGAGATACCTTACTAAAAGGAAATAAAACCTAAACAACATGTGATACATGGACCGACTCAAAGCCCTGTCACTATACTCAGTATCCTAAAGACTGCTAAAATATGACCTGTGTCTGGTATATAAGACATCCTCCAAATCAGTACTCATGGATTTACTGCACATCAGCAAGTCAAATGGCATCAGAATGCTCAGTCTAGGAATATAAACCTCTTTTGCAACATCAACAGAAAGGTTTGGAAGGACAGGTATATCTGACAGAGGATACCGCTGTTCTGGAACAGACTCCCTATCCACATAAAACAAAGGTCACCCCTGTATATATTCAAGTACAACTTGGATCTATGGATGGTAAAGAAAGTTTACTCCAGGACTGCCCCATACTACAAATAGATTTAGGCAGCTCCTGAATGTTTTATACGTAAGTCCCCTCAAATTATCTATGGCATGATCCTAGTTATTCTCATTAGGGGTAAACCTAAAATTTGGCAAACATATAGCACTAACAATTGCCAAAGTTCATAAAAAGCTAGGTTCACTCTACCTCTGCAAGAGCTGCCTCACACAGGAATTGCGAATCACTATCTCTCATACCCATTTACTCTCCACCTTACTATACACTTCCCCAGTCCTAACTAACCTAAACAAATCTCACCTTCTGAAACTATCTACTGCTACAATAAAATCTCACAATTTGCAAACAATGCTAAGTTTCATTCTCATCACTGCCTCTCCCTAAGACAACTAGGATGGTTAGAACTTCCTAAACTACTAAAATACAATCAACTTCTCCTGACCCATCAAATGCTATACCAACCATATAAAATATCTGCCCTCTCTGGTCTGCTCA
Source organism: Protopterus annectens (assembly GCF_019279795.1). Classification (NCBI taxonomy): domain Eukaryota; kingdom Metazoa; phylum Chordata; order Ceratodontiformes; family Protopteridae; genus Protopterus; species Protopterus annectens. The sequence continues at coordinate 1,603,103,511 of NC_056743.1, read as the reverse complement.
CCTTCCATAATACTGCGCGTCAACTAAGATCTTCCAGTGCCGCCCTACTGACTGTTACCAACTGCTTACATAGCTCAGGCCAATCTCTTTATTCCTATGCAGTTGCTAAGGCCTGGAACTCTCTACCACCTGACATTATATGTCTAAATAGTAAACATACTTTCAAATCCCTACTAAAAGATTTCCTATTCAAAATGTGGATATGTTCCTGTACAGAACCAGACTAATTTCACCTCTTCCTGACTTTCAACATCCCTAAATCACAGGTGTACTTTTTAGTTTCACTTAGTGCATAGTGCGGTGAACCAGGTGTTTAGGCCACCTTTATAGTTATGATTTCTAATTTATGACCCTGTTTGACTATGGAAACTTCTTTTTGAATTTATGTTCAAGCAATTCTGTATTTGTTGCAAAATATCTTGTTTAATTGTTTCTCAAACCACTGTGTGCTGCATCAATTGTAAAACTCTGATTTTTACTCCTTTTATATGTTCTATGTTCTTTGTACAAAATAGCTATGTTTGTATAATTTTTTTATTATTTTTTATAATGTTTTACTATGTATTTGGAGCTTTTCTCCCCGGGCCTCTGCTGAAAACGGTCAACTTGTGTCCAGTCGGACTAACCCGGTAAACAAATGGAAAATAAACATAAATAAATAACATGTATAATTATTGACCATGGGATGGGTAAGGCTAATATGTATCCAAATGGGATAGGTTAATTCAAGCACATAAAGGGTAACTGGCTAGGCTTAAAATGGCCTGCAAGGACAGCTAGCCTAGTACTTACCTATGAATCTATGAACCTATATGGTTGGAGTGAGTGTAGACCCATCTGAATTATTCTAGTATTAGAAAGTTATTTTGCATGTGAGGAGTCTTATTACTGAGTAAAGAGCCAGGGATAGTATTTCTGGTTGAAGTGTTTCCGTAGGAGGCCTATATAAAGGTTTTAATTGGTTACTGACGAAGCAGGTACATATAATCCAGTTTAAGTCACAGTTAGCTTGATTTGGGGTGGTACTGCCTTTGTTTATGAGGAACAGAGTACCTCATCCAGTTAGTTTCACTGGCTGCATATCAGATATGAGTTATACGGTCTTGTGTAGTAGTAGTCAGTGGAAGGATTCCAGGGTTTGACACGGAAATAGATATGATGTCTGTTTGGTGTGTGTTTATTAACATTTCTAGTATGTGGAATTCATTGAGAGTGCTAGCAGCATTTAGGTAAACTATTTTAATTCCTTTCTTAATTTGAAATTACATGAAGTGTTGTCCATTGCTTGCTTAGAAATCCCCTGAAAGTGATAGGTTAGTTCTTAATGTCTGTAATAGTAGTATATGATAGCATTGGTCCTAGTACATTGGTGGCAAGTACAAATTACACTATGGCAAATTTATTTATAGGAATGAGATTAGGGAGAACATATAGCATTTAGCCCAAGGTATAACTGGTGACAAGATGGTTGGGAAAGTATTTCTTAGTGTTAATAGTAGTTGACATTGTCTGGGGGCAAACAGGTGATGGTTTTGTGCTTCCTTGTGAAGCGGGAAAGTGAAATGAATCAACACTGTGATAAGCAGAAGTAGTGTGAGTTGTGTTTGAGTGGAATACATAATTTGAGTGTTATATTTTGTATTTGAAGTAAATGAATGGATTAGTAAGCATTGAGGTTGCTATTTATATTGGTTGTATATATCATATGACTGTGTGTGATCTTTTAAATGATGTATAAGTAATTGAAGCTGGTGTAGGTAGAAATGAGATTGTATGAAAACAGGATTTCAGTTAGGTTTTACTTCACAGTATGTAAAATAAAACTATTAGGTGGCATACATGTGACATTTTTGTATCTCAGTGAATTCTTTCCCTTCATTCTCAACCTATTTTCCCATTTTGTATATGGGGTTGGGGTGTCAGTTCAACAGTGACAATCATCTTGAGCCAAGGTGTACACTGCCGGGTAGCTAGCCCTGCCATGGTAGTTCATCTGTACAACCGCACGCACGCACCTGCACACACACACACACACACACACACACACACACACACACACACACACACACACACACACACACACACACACACACACACACACACACACTCATGCCTATGGCCAATTTAGTGTGTCCAATCCACCTACTGCATGTCTTTGGAACGTGGGAGGAGGAAACCCATGCGACTTCAGGGAGGACATGCAAACTCCGCACAGAAGGCTCCCCAACTGAGAATTGGAGAACCTCTTGCTGTGAGGCGAGAATGTTAACCATTGCAACACTGTGGCCACCTCAGTTCATTCTTTCATGACAAAAATAAAAATGGATTTGGTCATATTGTGAATTTTAAAGGAAAACTCTGCACTGAAACTCAAAAAATATATTTAATCATCAGCCTTGATTTTCTGTTTTGTATGTATACATCAAAATCACTCGAGTGTTTTTTACTTTCTTTGAATTATTTTACCCCTAAAATGGTTGCACTGAATCCTTCCCTTTTGCTATATTTTTATTTTTTATCAATTTAATCTTCTATCACATTGCAGTTTACATCCCTTCTATATGATTAATCCTAGACACATGGAATTTTTGTCTTCATTTAGATACTGTGGCACTACTCTTTATCAGTGACTTCTTCACTTATGAAAACAGTGTCAGTCTTTTTTTTCTCTTTACTGTATGACCCTGATTTGTGCTAACTGATTTATACACTTAAGCTGTCTTCAAAACAAACTAGCTTTATGGCAGAGTTTTGTTAAGTCAAATATGGATTCCTTAAACAAGTACTAGACCTTTCCTAATACATTTTCTGATGTGTCAAATTTATCATTTCAGTGTAGCAGCTCTACTTTTTATTTGTTAGTGACACCACCTCAAAGAGATATGGAAGCTTGCATTCTCCAATTATTTTTTTCTATTTCACATTTACTTAAGTTATCTGAAGTTTCACTAATAAAGGCAACACTTCACTGGGGAAAATGAGGATACTTAGTGATTTATGCTGCATTGCAACATAACAAAGTCATGCCTGATCTTCAGGCTTACCTTTGTTTTTGTGCAGTGTGCATTTTCCCCCTTCCACATTGACTATTTTACATGATAATGTGGTCATTCTCTGTCACATCAATGCCAACACTTCTGGCAAGGGTAATCTTCTCCTTAAGAAAATGTTGAGCTGATTTTTATATATAGATAGATAGATAGATAGATAGATAGATAGATAGATAGATAGAGATATAGAGATAGAAATATACATAGCTATAGAGATAGATAATTGGCACAGGGTGTGGGAAAGCAGGAGGCTTAATACCCTGCAAAAATGATATTTGCTTTTTTTTCTTTTTTAATTTTCAGTGCAAATAATAAAATTACCAACTTGACCAAATACAAATTCATGCAACAGTCCACACCAGACCTAATAATAACCAATAGACAGAATAGGTGTCTTCTCAACAAAGTATTTCTTAACTCTCTGAGTGATAATTCACTTGTTATATTCACTTGTTAAATTAATATAGTCATTATGATCAAAGAAGAACCCTGCTCAGACAGTTACATGTAGCGTATTCCTGTTCTTTACCCTATGACTGACCCTATGACAGCAGTAAAGCAGGTGGTCTCACAAAGTAGCGGATTCCAAATCCACTATAAGACCACTGCCTAAGGGAAAAAATGGAGTCATACAGTCCTGGGTCCTCTCTCCTGTTTGGTATCTACTTCTACAGTGCTGGCTGATCAGAGAATGCCCCTTGGTTAACAAATACAAAAGATGATACAAACCAGCAGTACTCACAGAAACCCACCTCTCAAAACGATGCCCCAAAAGAAAACAGCTGAGATAGAATCGTGGTCAAACCAAATTCGAAGCCTAGCAACAAAAGCATGCTGTCATCCCTTAGGTAAAAACTTGCTCCCATGACCTAACTGTGGACATGAATACACAAAATGCTGCCTAAACCCTTAAAGAAACCTGATTACAGACCTAGAGGACATGCCTCCCACAGTCACACATCGCCACAGAACAGATTGAAAAGACAGAGCCAAACCATAAGACTCACCAGAATCTGAATCTATGTCCAGAAAGATTCAATCCAGTTCCCTTCATATACACTCCACAAGTCCCAAATTAGCTGTTGGATCACCCCCAATAATGTACCCCTACCACTCTCATAAGACCTCTAAAGAGAACAAACTGGAAAAGGTGATTCCTGCCAAGAACATTACTGGGGACAGGACAATGTACACAGGGTGGATCCTGGGTCTCTCCATTTTTATCTTCAAACTTATCCCAATTCAAGATACAATGTACAACCTCACATAAAAAGGACACCAGGAGCTCAGATGTGCCCATAGTTCACTATGGAAATAAAAAAATGAAATTAAAACAAATAACCCAAACTGCCTTATCATCCATTGAATCCTGGTTCAACAATACACAATTGTTATTCAACCCTAACAAAACCAAATTATGCCTTTTCTTGCCAAACGCACAATCAACTGACTTCAAAATATATTCCCTTAATAACAGAGAAATAGAAGTGGTCCCATACAACAAAATATTAGGGGTAACAAGTGACAATAGGCTTTCCTTTGACCTCCAAATACATAATAGCATTAAAAAAAACTTACCATAAACTAGGAATGCTTTATCAACACAAAAACTTTATGGACTCGGCCACTAAAACAATGTTAACCTCTATGTGCTTACTACCCTCTTTACTATACGGTGCCCCCGTTTTAACCAACCTCCAATCTACAGTAAAAAATAAACTTGAATGCTGTTACAATAAAATTGCTAAGTTGACAACAGGACTACCATTCTATAAACACCATCATACTGCTCTTACCTCCCTTAGCTGGCTCGAACTACCCCAATATCTCAACTACCTACAACTGACAATGGCCCATAAAATTATCCATAACTGAAACCTGCCCTGCCATAAATTCCATACTCCAAACCTACATACCCAATTGAGTTCTGTGCTCTGAAAACAAGCAACTTCAATGCTATATAAATCAAACAAAACTGCGGACAATGTTTATACTCTTATTCAATAACCAAAGTATTGAACGCATTATCCCTTGACATTAGAACTTCCTTAAACCGCAAAAAATTCAAATTCAGATTAAAAGGATACCTATTGAAGTCAAGTATCTGTCCCTATTCAAAACTAACTTACATCACTCTCACTTTTTACTTAACTCTGCCCCTCCTGTAGATCAGAGTGTAACGTGTCTGTGCTATGTCTTTAAGCAGGATGCGAGGCTGTGCGTCTATGTATAAATTCCAGACATGTGCAATCCCTAGTGCCCTTTTGTAGAAGCAGCCAATGAGTGAGCATGTATGATCGCAGTAGCTAGTTTGTATATAAGCTACATAGTCATAGTCAATAGCATCTATAGTAATATGTTTGTATAGAATAAAGCTGCTTAAACAGAACCAATGAAGACTTTTTTATTCGTGTACCAACACGAAAGTGACATGGTGTCAGAACCGGGATGGAAAGGAGAAGAACATTTGGAGTCATGAAATGTAAAGATGACAGCGAAGGTAAAAACAGAGAAAACAGTACAAACACAATTAGAGAGAGTCAAATGTAATGAAAAATAATACAAATTATTTACTTGATGCAAAGAGGCAAGAAAGGGCATTACAAGGGCACAAACCACATTATCAGGCAAGCGGAAAGTACAAAAAAGTTTGTTAACTGAAGAAAATGTTTAAGATAAAAGTATTTGACAAGACAATTGACTTTAAAGTAAAAAATGAATCTGTTTAAGGCAAAATTAGCTTATTTAAGGCAAAAACGAGTATGTTTAAAGCAAAACAAGCATGTTTAAGGCAGAATGGGGCATGTTTAGAGTAAAATGAGCACAAGAAAGTACATTGGGCATAAAAAAGGGCTTAAATGAGCAAAAAAAGACTATAATAAGAAAAAGAGCACAGTAAGCAAAAATAAAGCAAAGCGATTGCTTGTGTTTGGGCAAAGTGCTGTATTTGAGCATAACTACAACTTTGTATCGTATCAAGGGCGTAATTAAAGTTATTCAAAGTATCTCAGAGTGTGTAAACGTGCTTAAAGTGTGTGCTTATTACTGTGCATGTATTTTAAAGAGTTCACCGTGTGCGAAGTGCAACTATTTTGTGTAATCCAGTCAAAGCATGGTTATTTGAATAAAAGTTCTTATACTGGGTGTGTCTATTCACAAAGTGCCGCCATTGTACTGTAAAGTGCTGCCTAGCAAGGTACCACCATTTTGGGGAAATTTCAGTGTATTGCATGTAATCATCTGCAAAGTGTAAATACTTAAAAAAATATTGAATTTGGGCTGTTAAAGTTTGATTTATTCGCATTGTACAGTTGCTTGACATATTTCTTGCATTGATAAATGATATGTCTTACAAAAGATTGTAAGAGTATTACAGTGCTCATGAATTGCTCAGTTGCATACTAAAGTTCTCGAATGTTTCTTAAAGTGATGACTTTGACAAGTGATGGTACATGACTGTAGCATTCCTGCCTTTATCGATAAAGTTCCAAGTGATTACTTTAGCATTTTTGCCTTTACCAATTTCGAAGCAAATGACTTTAGCATTTTTGCCTCTACCAATTCCACAAGCATAGTAAGTGATGATCAATGACTTTAGCATTTTTGCCTTTACCAATTTTGAAGTAAATGATTTTAGCATTTCTGCCTTTATCAATTGAAGATTTCATAAAGATCGCAAAAGTCCAAGAAATTATTTTGCAAAGCTCCATAAAGTATCGAAAAGTTTGAAAAGCTGCTCGGCAAAGTTTCGTAAAGCATAGATAAATCTCAGAAGCTATTTCGCAAAGCACAATAAAGCATCAAGAAATCGCAAAAGCTATTTTGGAAAGCACAGCAAAGCATCGAGAAATCTAAAAAGCTATTTTGGAAAGCACAGTAAAGCAACAAAAATCTAAAAAGCTATTTCGCAAAGTGCAATAAAGCATCGAGAAGCCCGAGAAGTTTATTTCTCAAAGTCCAGTTATTTGAAAGTACTACAAGGTTGTTCATTTACACAATTCCATTAAGCTTAAAGGGAGACAGTATAAGTACAGAGCACAAAAGCATTGAACAGATTGTTTTTATGCCAATTACTAATGAACATGTGTGTGCATGTATATTCGTATGTATTTGCATGACCCTTCACTGGTATATGTTAATATGGCAGACGGATTTCGAAAACCTCAACCACTTGTGTTTGATCAGAATATTGCAGAGAATTGGAGAATATTTGAACAAGAGTATGATATTTTCATACAAGCAGCTTATGCAGATAAAGAGCCACATGCCAAGGCATTCATTTTGCTAAATCTAGCAGGATCTGAGGCCATAGAAGGGGAACGTTCATTTGTATATGCACCAGCAGTATATGAAGGTGAAGCTGCAGACTGCCATATTGTTGTGCAAGCTGAATTAAGGGAAGACCCCGAGTGTTTGAAGCGTAAGTTCAGAGAAATGTGCAACCCCCAGATGAACATTACATTAGAGAGGCATTTGTTTTACACAAGAAATCAGAAACCAGGGGAGACATTTGCAGCCTATATAACTGACTTGAGAAACAAAGCTAAAATGTGTCAGTTTGGGGATTTGAATGATGAACTGATAAAGGACAGATGTGTGTGTGTGGTGTTAATACTGCTGCAGTGAGAAAGATTTTACTTTGTGACAGTGATTTGACATTAAGCAAAGCAACAGAGATTTGTCAGCTCCATGAGGTGACAGAAAGACATACGAACATGCTTGCAAGTGACAAAAGCATGGTTTCAGTAAGCTCCAAAGCAAACGTAGATAGTATGCAACATGTGACAAACAGAAAAAGGCCTAAGTAAAGGGCAGCCAGAGGGTTTCCAAAGAAGGTATGAAGCTTTCCAGAAAGTTCCAGAAAAGGTGCAAGCTCCACCACCAGCTCAGTGCAACACAATTGCGAGTCAGCAAAACTCAAGTCTAGCTTTTTTTGTTAACCGTCACAATTGTGGTGCAAATCATAAGTCTAAACAGAGAAGTGTTTAGCATATGGTCAGCAATGCCACAAATGTAAAAAGTGAAACCAGTTCCAAAAGTCTTGCAAATCAAGTAAGCCTCAATTGTAAAGAAAGGTCACACAAAAAAGCAAGTTGATCAAGTAGAGCTGAAACAGTCGGCTTTCTATGTGGATAGTGTATCAGTACTTGGAGAAAGAGTTGATGCAATAAACTTATTAACAAGGAGTGAAGTGTTTTGTATGGTTTGGATCAATGGAAAATTCACAGAGCTCAAAGTAGACAATGGGTCAAAGTGTAATGTTACATCAGCAGACACATTTGCAAAAGTGAGAACTAATGAACAACTCAATGTAACTAGCAGTGCAAGACTTGTTACGTATGGAGGTGAAGAAATTCAAACTAAAGGTTCAGTAATACTTACATGTTATTTGACTAAGAACTGTTACAACTTAATCTTCTATGTGGTCTGATGACCAGTGCAATCTTTACTAGATCTCAAAGACAGTTTGAGAATGAATCTGCTTTCTTTTGCTAAAGAAGTTCATCATGTGAGTGCAGTTCCAAGTTCAAGTTTTTCCGAAGCCATTTTCTCAGAGTATGCTGATGTTTTCGATGACAAATTGGGTAAACTTCCAGTTGTGTATTCTATGAAGTTAGATCCCAAGGACACCCCAGTAGTCAGACCAGCAAGAAGAGTTCCAATAGCAATGCAAAATAGAGTCAAAGCTCAGTTGGATAAGATGGTGCAGCAAGGTGTGATTTGTCCAGTCACAGAACCAACTGAATGGGTGTTGTCCATGGTAGCCACTCATATGAAAGGCTCAGGTGAATTCAGAATATGCATTGATCCTAGAGATTTGAAAAAAGCATTAAAAAGGCCATGTCATCCAATATGTACAGTGGAGGAAGTTGCAGTTGTAATACCGAATGCCACTGTATTTTCTGTTCTGGATGCAAAGAGTTCATTTTGGCAAGTAATGCTTCATCGTAAGTCCTCATTTCTAACTACTTTTGGTACTCCATTTGGCAGATACAGATTCCTAAGCTTGCCATTTGGAATAAATTCTGCAAGTGAAGTCTTTCAGTGTGCAATAGAACAGATTTTCTCAGGTTATCCTTGTGCCATAATAGTAGACAATCTATTAGTTGGAGGCAGTGGCAAAGCAGGGCATGACAGAAACCTCAAGAAAGTTCTAGACAGAGCATGTGAAGTAAATTTGAAGCTCAGTCCTCTGCAGTGCAAATTCAGACTTCCAGAAGTGACTTATATTGGACATTTGTTTACAAGTACAGGCTTAAGACCTGACCCAACCAAACAAACAGCTATTTTAGAGATGTCAGCACCAGATAATGTGCAAGGTTTGTAGCATTTTCTGGGCATGGTCAACTATTTGGGCAAGTTTATACCAGACTTCAGTGATTTAACAGCACCTTTCATTGAGCTAACATGCAAAAATGTATGGTCATGGTTAGAACATCATCAGAAGGCGTTTGATGATCTTAAACTGAAGATTGCCACACTATCTATGTTAAGGTACTATGATATGAATAAACCAGTTGTTCTTTCCTGTGATGCTTCAAATTTTGGTCCTGGTGCAGTTATTCTTCAAGAGTGCAGACCAGTCGCCTATGCATCTATGACACTTACTCAAACTGAGATGCTTTATGCTCAAATTGAGAAAGAGCTTTTGGCGATAGTTTTCACGTTCCAAGTTTCACGATTATATTTATGTTTGAGCTATACAGACTGAAACTGATCATCAGCCTCTAGTTACTATTCTAAAGAAGCCTATGCAGTCCACTCCAGTGAGATTACAAAGAATGATACTCAAATTACAAAAGTACAGTTTCAAAATGGTCTACACTAAAGGTAAATTGCTCTAATTGGCTGATACCTTATCCAGATCACCTAGAAGTACAACCGAACAATTTGATGCTGAAACGTATGACTCTGATGTAATGTCAGTGCATAATTTTTCCACCACTAGACTTGATGCGTTGAGAGATCACACTACGACTGATCCAATTTCACAAAAGATTAATCACTACATCAGTGTTGGATGGCCGTCAAACCAATCCAATGTATCACTTGAGGTTCAAGTGTATTTTCCTTACAGAGATGAATTATTGATGGAAGATGGCATTATTTTCAAAGGTCCTAAAATTGTTGTTCCTGCTTCCTTATAGTAAGAATATATTTAGATTTTGCATCGTGTTCACCCAGGTTTATTATCCACTAAGAGAAGAGCAAGAGAACTAGTATTTTGGCCTTCATTATCAAAAAACATTGATATAGTTCTTTCTTCTTTTTCAGTATGTAATAGTACCTGCGTGCATTTGCAAAGAGAACCACTTCAGCTAAATCCAATACCAGCACTACCTTGGTCTACTCTAGCAACTGATATCTTTGAGTAGAACAATCAACACTACTTGGTTTTGGTAGACTCTTATTTGAATTGGTTTGAGATTGATCTGCTACCAAACTTAACCTCAACAGCTGTTATTACTAAGTTTCTCAGTTCATGGTAGTCCACACAAACTTTATTCTGACAATGGTACTCAATTTACTAGCCAGTTGTTTCAGAAATTTGCAAGAGAATGGGACTTTGTACATGTCACTAGTAGTCCTGAATATCCTCCATCCAATGGTCTAGCTGAATGAGCCGAACAGAGTGCAAAGCAATTACATGAAAAGTCAAAGCGTGACAATACAGATGTATTTTTGAATTTAATTAACCTCAGAAACATGCCTCGCTATGATATTCTTGGCTGACCTGCTCAAAGACTACTTTCCAGACAAACTAGAACTACACTACCTATTTCATCAAGTTTGTTAGAGCCTAATTCTAAAAACAATAAAACCATCAAAACTCAATTGTTGAAGAAGTGTAATATCCAGAAATCTAGTTATGACAGAGCAGGCATATTACTTCATTTGTTAAGGGAAGGGGAGATGGTACGAATTCAGACAATGAAAGATTTTGATTGAATAGGACAGATTACAGGCATCTGTGCCAAGCCAAGATCCTATTTGGTAAGCTTCAAGGGTGTGGAGTATAGGAGGAATCACAGACATCTTCTTCCTGTACCAGAATCATCATCATTGCAATCACAACATTGCATCTGTGATGCAAACTCTAAATCAAAGAATGAGTCAGACATTGTTTCCAGACCAGAATGTGTTCAAAAGTCTGATTCTGTTCCAGAAAGTAATTTGAACATTCCACAGGTTAACCATTTTGCAGAGACTGTCTCAGTTGATAAATCTGATTCCCAATTTTATGTCACATGATATGGACTAGTTTCTAAGCCTAGTGTGAAATACACAGCAACATGGACTTAATTGTATATATATATATATATATATATATATATATATATATATATATATATATATATATAGATATCTGTGTACTTAGTATCATATAATGCATGTCTATAGATTAGCTGGGATTTCTGCATGCTAAATAATCTTATGATAAATTGCATGATCTAGTTGTCAAAGATGAAGGATGTAGATCAGAGTGTAACATGTGTGTGCTATGTCTTTAAGAAGCATGTGAGGCAGTGCGTGCATGTATAAATTCCAGACATGTGCAATCCCTAGTGCATTTTGTAGAAGCAACCAGTGAGTGAGCATGTATGATCACAGTAGTTAGTTTGCATATTAGTTACTTAAGTCAGTCAATAAGCCTCTATATTGATGTGTTTGTATAAAATAAAGCTGCTTAAACAGACTTCACTCCACTTTCTTTCTCTTCCATCATCTGACCCCTCCCATCCACCTTCATTTGCCTTACATACTTCCTTTCCCTCCCCCCACTATTTTTCTTTTCCTCTCAAAATTATCTATAGTGTAATAACCTCTCACTGAGCATCACCTCAGTCACTCCATTTTTCCTTACCTCCATTGAACACTACCTACTCCATATCAATACTTATGCTTTATCTACCCTCTTCTTCAACTTGTTCACTTCTCCTGCTAATACTTCCTACAAATAGGAACCTCTGAAATTACAGTCAGCTCATGGCTCTACCACTACAGAAAATATGTCTGTATGCAGATGTAATAATTATTAGATTCTACGAAATGCAACCATATTAACTAAGCATTCTAAACGTTCCTAAAAATGTTACATACATGGATCCTTTGAGTTCCATTTTATGTTTATTTTTTTTCTCTATCTTGATGACTACTATGCTAATGCGAATTTCCTGCTCTATTTGTTTTCATTTGTGAATACTGTTTACTCATTATTGTAAAAGTCATTTTTTGTCATCTTATTTGGAGCTTTTCTCACCAGGTCTCCACTGAAAATAGATTTTCCACCAAGTCAGACTTTCCCCATAACCAAATGTCAAATAAATAAATAAATAAATAAATAAATAAATAAAACCTAAAATGATGTAAGAAAGTCCTGAAAAATGGCCTGTTCAACATTCAATTGCACCAAATTTCCCTGAGTCTAAAAAAAAGCAAGACGAATGCCTACCAATAATACAAAAGCTATGTTCCTTAGAAAGAAGCAGAAAGTTAAACGACAGCCCTTTCAAGTTAAACTTAATTCAGGTGCCAAATTCAGCAACCTGCACCCTATATTCTTAAGGCTGGTTGCTGAGGAAATAGCTGAATCCCTTGCTCATATCACTAATGTCCCTTCCTTCAGCCACTATATGTCATGTATTCAAACACTTATTCAAAATCTCCCTGTCTAAAGTCGCTTCACCTGATGGACTTAATGATCACAATCCTATTTCAAATCCATGCCCTCTTACAAAATATCCAGAAAAGTACTCTTCAAGCAACTGCTAAACCACATTAACAAGTCCTTCTATGTGATATAAAACATGGCTTTCGGAATTCCTTTAGCACATACAGTGCCCTTGTAATGGCCACAGATTCATTTTACTGCAACGTGAATGAAGATATTATTACAGCACGATTCTTGATCAATATGAGAAAGGCCTTTGAAACTCTACATCACAGGCTGCTTCTTTATGAGCTTAAAAGACTCCACTTTGGTGATAACACAATTCACTGGTTGTATAGCTATCTGAAAGGTAGAACCTTCCTGTGTTATGTGTGCCAATAGTGCAGGGAAAGTTATTGCAAAAGACATGGAAGATTCTACCTTTCACTAGTTCTAGATCTATCTGAAAGGTAGAACCTTTCATGTCTACTGGAATAGCCTCTCTGCACTACTGGTACAGGAGTACACTAAGATATGCATTAGGCACAAATCTCTCCTCTCTTTATCAATGATCTTCTCTTGTAACTTTCACATCTTAACATAGTTATGTATGCTGATGATATTCTTCTCCTGCAATCCAGCACAAGACATTCTGAACTGCAATACAAGTAGCAGGATAACTTCATTCAACTATACAATTGCTATTCATCTAACAAGCTTCTAATTAACCCCACGAAAACCAAATTATGGTCAACTCCTCAACTAAGAAATTGTCTAGTATTCCTCCAATTATATTAAAAGATCACAAAGGAAATTCCAATCCCAGTGATACCGAACAGAGATATCTAGGTTTCATACTCAATCCATCGCTTTCCTTTAATACATTCAAGGACAATATTACTAATTAGGTCCTGGCTCAGTTAAAACTATGGTACAAGATTCTGCCCATTTACATATTGTTAAAAATATACCAGCATTCAGACTTGAATATGGCCTCCCTTCCTTGTATTCATTTCAAAATTCCCTTCAGGTTGCTTAGAAAAAATTGGTAGATTCATTCTTTTGTCTGACCCCTTGATTCACCCTTGTATGTTACTTGAGAATACTAACTGGCTAGCTGTTCCTAATAGGGCAACACTACTTTTAAGTACACTAATCTTTAAGGTATTAAGATAAAGTTACTGCCCCCTTTAAAGGTGAAACTCTTGATACTAGAAAGCACTCACAGATTCAGAAGCTCTCCAAATAACTTTTTTGGCATTAAACGAAAGCAGGATTTGAATGAGCTACGTAATGTTTGACAATGACTGGATAGATTATAAGTGATGTATAATGTCTGCAATGTTTGCAATTAAAAATATGTCAATATGGTTTGTTTATATGTATATAAATGTATGATTGCCTATGTCATAAGTGATAATTTAATAAAGATGTTTCTTGTTTAAATAAATGCAAATTTTTGGAACAATTCTTGCAGAAAAATGGTTTGGAGGAGGAATGAGGTTTAAGAGAAGGCAGTCACTATGTGATGTTGCTTACATTTTATGATATATAACAATCTTCTTCTTCTTCTTTCGGCTTTTCCCAGTTAAGGGTCACCACAGTGGATCACCTGTCCGCTCATGATTGGCAGTGGAGTTTTTTTTATGGTGTCAAGTTGCCAGCCCGGCACCCAACCTTCCACAGAAGGCACACACATGCACACACTCACACCGAGGGCCAATTTAGAGTGTCCAATCCACTACAGTCTTTGGGATGTGGGAGGAAACCGGAGCACCTGGAGGAAACTCATGCAACCACAGGGAAGACATGCAGACTCTGCACAGAAGGCACCCCAGCCGAGGATTGAACCAGAGAACCTCTTGCTGTAAGGCGGCAATGCTAACCGCTGCACCACCGTGGCTGCCCTTTACGATATATAACAATATATGTGATATATAGTACTTGTAAATGTAAACTTGTGAATATGGTTTGACTGCTTTTATATAAATGTAAATGTGCCTATGTCTCAAGTGATAATTCAAAAAAGATGTATACGTTTACTTAAAAAAATATATATTTTTTTTATCATATCCTTCTTTTAGTTCCACTATGAGGAAACGGCCTTTTCTAGACTGGGATCTGCTATCTAGAGCTACTTATCTAATGAAGTTTAAAATCAAGAATCCATTACAGACTTTTAAGATGCCTTTTAAGAACATCTCCTTGTGCAATCTTATGTGCCATTGTCAAATGTTTTATTTATTTATTTTTATTTATTTACATTTGTTTACATTTGTTCACCAGGATAAGTCTGACTGGGCAAGATTGCCCATTTTCAGTGGAGGCCTGGGGATAATATCTCCAAACATAGTACATAGAAATTTACAATACAATTATACAAACAATACAACATTACAAACAGCATTAAATACAATAAAAGAAATACAGAGGTAAACAAGATCGTAAGTAAAGGGAGCATATAGTAAAATTCTAAACAAGTAAAGATAGAAAGTAAATATTTAACATTGAAATAAGGCAACATTTGTAGTAAAATGGATGTCAAAGTCAGGGCTACATTAATTAGGAAACAGAATTAAGACACATAACTAGGGATTGGCTGATATAGTACAAGACAGTAACAGAAAGGTTGAGTGGAGTATTATAAGATAAAAAAATATTTCAATTGGTGATTGATAGTGAATATATATGAAGGTGAAATAAGTGGAAACAGAATACACAGTGAACTGAAAGGAAAAGAATTTAAAGCAGAAATAAAAAAAAGAAAGACAGGTAGAACAAAGGAGGCAAGATAGGAGAAAAGGAAGTGAGTTAAAGAGGAAATGTAGATGTTATCTAGATCCAATACAAGCACAAGACCAAGAGTTATGTAAATGTGCCTTAAGAAGGTGCTTAAAGTCACATGTGTTTGGTATTGACCAGATGTTAAAAGAGAGGGCATTCCAGACTTTACCTATAGTAGTAGAATATAGAGAGTCCCCAGAGTTATATTTGCTTGTAGTTATGTCAATCAGTGCCTTATTGATATTTCGTAGTAGTTGACTGCTTGTATAGTGGTGAAGGAGTCCTTGCAGGGAAGGGGTTTTATTAGGGTGGTAGAGGATTTGGTGGACCATGGCAAGTTGGTTAAAAATACTAAGATTTGATATTTTCAGCCAGGATAGTTTTATAGGGGATAGGCAGTGATGGAATCTAAATGATGATTTAGTAGCAAATTTTGCTATTTTGCTATTTTGTTGTAGCAGATTGATATTCAACCAGTTAACCAGAGATTTTAGTTAATGTGGGTTAGTTGCTTTTTCTTTGATTACTTTCCAGCTGCTGTCATGTATGTCTTGCAGATGAATACTTAGACTATTTATATTTAACATTATACAAGTCAAAAGCAATTTTTAACCATTTTGCAACAAGTTCTTCTGGAATGACCAGGGAAAAGAGATGCTCCCCACAGCAGCATTATCAGAAGTCCCAACAGATCTTTTACTCCTTGTCACAAAAGGAAATATTGTCAGCCTAGCTATCTGGAGTTTTGTAAATAATTATATGTCATTTGTGAATGTTAATATGATTTATATAGAAATGTAACAAAAGGAGATACTGCCAGCCTAGCTATTTGGAATGTTGTAAATGGCTATGTGTCATTTGTGAATATCAACATAATTCATATGCTTGTGTTACAAATGTATTAGAGCTGTATGTCATAAAAGATGGTTTGTACAGACATGTGCTGAATAGATATGTTGTAGAGTATTCAGCTTAAAGATGTATCCACAGTGTACCCTACTGGAAAAGAACAGAAATTAATATAAACTATTGTAACTGTGTAAATGTCTATGTTTTAACCCTGGGAACTGGCACATTGAAGGTTAACTTGCAAAACTTCAGAAAAAATAGTTGAAATTAAATTATTGTATAACAACATAATACAAGAGATGTTATATTTCAGTTTCAGTGCAACAGAAGATATAATGTCTAGAAGTAGAAGTTTTTGTATTGTCTTTAAATGTGGAGGAATGTAAATTATTTTACGACTTCCAGCATTTGCCAGACGATCTAAGGTATATGTGTTTTCGCAGGTAGATGCTAAAATCAATGGTTATGAGCCTGGGAACTGATAGTCAGATGATAAGAAATGATGCCATGCTGCCAGCTACCCCAGCAGTAATATATGAAATATTATTTTAAGAACTCTCTGAGAGAGAGAGAGAGAGAGAGAGAGAGAAAGACTGTGCATTTTGTATTTTGTCTTTGACTTGACAACATCAGGTGAAAACCCCACTCACCACATCTGTCTTACCTTGCTATGAATAAGTAAGTCTGGGGTACAATCATTTCAATTAGATACAGTTAGGAATATAGTGAATTATAGGTTAGATATTTTCTTTATTTATTTGAGACTGGCCTGCAATCTTGTTTTAAATATTTCCTATGATTTTGAACTCTGGAGTAACTGTGATTATTTACTGAGTATTTTCTTGTTCTTTGATTATTTATTATTACATATATTTAAACATTTGATAATCCATGGTGGTGGTGCTGCGGTAACATTGTCGCCTCACAGTAAGACGCTGTCCAGTTCGATTCTCAGCTAGAGCGTCTTCTGCGTGGAGACATGCGTGAATGGGTGTACCTTCGTTGAAGGTTGTGCATGAGGGCTGGTAACTTGGCATGTAAAAATCAACTGCCAATCATTAGCAGACCGGAGTTCCACTGTGGCAACCCCTAACTGGGAAAAGCCGAAAGAAACAACAACACCATATATTTAAACATTTCATTGTGGCTGTTATTTGTGAGACATATTTCAGCTCTTAGAGTACTGGCATAGCCTTGCTCTTGGTCAAACTACTATTTGGATTAACAGTAACATTACACAGTAAGAATGGACACCTTTTGCTAACTTAAGTTACTTAAAGTAGCTCA
Source organism: Protopterus annectens (assembly GCF_019279795.1). Taxonomy (NCBI): domain Eukaryota; kingdom Metazoa; phylum Chordata; order Ceratodontiformes; family Protopteridae; genus Protopterus; species Protopterus annectens. Next base: position 1,603,085,889 of record NC_056743.1, on the reverse strand, counting down.
TAAGTAGTGGCTTGTGGCAGTGAAAACTACCTTATAATCTGGGCAGAAGGGGGCATAGCTAGTAAACCTGTGCCAGCCTTTCCCAGGTGTGTGTGTGTGTGTGTGTGTGTGTGTGTGTGTGTGTGTGTGTGTGTGTGTGTGTGAATCAAACCTCAAAGTATGTGCGTGTCAGCTACTTGGGCAGGACCATGAAGCACTGGTTGGATAGAGAGGGTGCTGGAGGTCATGGCTTGGACACTCAGCTGAGATCTCAACTCTATGAAATAAGGCTACTAAGGCAGAAAATATGTGTGTGAATGAGAGGCAGAGCAGAGTAATGGTGAGGATGCAGGGAGTAGAGTTGGCAAAGGTGGATGATTTTAAATACTTGGGATCAACATTTCAGAGTAATGATGAGTGTGGAAGAGAGGTGAAGAAGAGAGTGCAGGCAGGGTGGAGTGGGTGAAGAAGAGTGTTAGGAGTGATTTGTGACAGATGGGTACCAGTAAGAATGTAAGGGAAGGTCTACAAGCTGGTATAGGAAACAGTAAGAACTGTTACATAGTCAATGTTGTGGACTGACAGGTGAGTGAGTTCCCATATGAAAGAGCAATGGATGACACAGGATGCAGCTGAAGAGAATATGTCACATGAAGATGTTTTGAAACTTTCTATAGAATGCTTACAGGAAATGGAGAATAAAGTATGTGCCCTTAGTTTAGAAGAAAAAGATCTTAAGGAAGAGCTGTGTGATTTAGTAGAGATAGATAGACATATTAAGATCAATGATAGATTACAGAAAGTCAATAAGACCCAAAATATTATAGTAGTTTCATAAAACAAATGAGCACAGTAATCAAGAGTATTAACAGAAATGCATGTGATATAGCATAAGTAAATGGGATATATTGCGTATATATAGTGTCGGTGGAATGCTAAAGTGCTTTCAGCTAAACTAGTTCCCCTCAGCAAAGGTTTTATTCTGTGTCCTGGCCTATCTCCTAAAAAACAAAGGCTGTCTAGCTGCCTGCACTGAGACCCTGCGTCGGAGGAACACTAAAGTGCTTTCAGCTAAACAAGTGTATGTTAGAGTTGTATTTAATCTGTCCTCTAAACTGAATACATTTTGCTATAGCCTTTTACTGTAAGCGTGCACACTACTGGTCCCCCCAATATTTTTTTCCTCTCTAGCTATTGTACTCCTAGGTCAATTACTTAAACTACTTTCTTTCTGTTGGAACAGCTTTACCTGTACCTGCAGCCCATACCTCTATTGTTTTTCCCTGTAGAAGTGGTGGTCTTTTTCACTACATTGTACTAGATTAGTAGCACAAGATTTCTAGTTATTTAGGAAGATAGTGTGATACACTGACCTGGAATTGACTGAGCTTGGTTTTCCTCATCGTTTTCTTGGAAGCTGGCCTGGTCCAGTTTTTCTGGCTCAGAATTTTGTATTACTTTGTGTCTATCCCCCTCCCCAGCCTTGAACCTGCACGCCTCCCATCCACTCCTGCTCAATTACAGAGGAATCAAAAAACCTGATAGAGAAAGGCACCATCTTTTGACTTAGCTTTTCTGCCCTTGCTTCATAGGAATCCCCAGTAGTGTGCTCGCATGTAAGTACTACCAGGTACTGTTTTTGTTTGTGATTCTTATTGCTATTTTTGTGAAGTTTTACATATTGTATGTTTTTTTTTTGTCATGCATATTTTTAGTTGGTAACAACTCTGTTGTTCACTTATTTTCTGGACTTGTATTTCAAAAGCGTTTTTGTTTTTTTGTTATTTTTTGGCTTTACTCTAACTTCCCTACATATGAGTGCTTATGTTATGACAGTATGGAATTTATACTCATAGCATACCCTGGCTTTAAATAACAGGTACAATGCGGCTTTATTCACTAATGTGAATATTGATGCCTGCTATCTGTTCTTTTAGATCAGTAACCTCTGTGGCAATTAGAGTAGAACTTACTGTAACCTCCGAGGGATACAAGTGACTCTACGTTTCTGTATAATATCACTGTTGTTATTCCTGAATTTTAGTGGAGAATGCTAAAGTGTGTGTAGCATCTTAGCAGTTACTTATGTTTCTGTAGCATACCACGGTTGTTGTTCCTGACTTTTAATGGAGAATGCTAAATTGTGTGTAGCATCTTAGTAGTTGCTTGTATTTTTGTAGCATACCATTGCTGTTATTCGTGACTTTTAATGGAGAATGCTAAATTGTGTGTAGCATCTTAGTAGTTACTGTTTCTCTTCATAACCTTTATAACAATATATAATAGTGTAGGGTATGTTACAATAGCTTGGTATCAGCTGCAGTTACCTTTTTTTCCTCTGCTTTTCTTGCATTATGTGTTCCTCAAAGAATTGTGCTATTTCTTACAAGGTATGCTGCTCCTCCCCTGCATCCTCTATCTTACTTGGCAAGCAGAGTGTTTTAAAACTTCAGACCTAATATTTACCTCCTTTTCCTTTTTATTTCCAGTCCCCTCAGCTAAAGTTTTATTTTGTGCCCTGGCCTACCTCCAATAAACTAAAGGCTGTCTGGCTGCCCTGCACTGAGATCCTGCATTGGTGGATTGCTAAAGCATTCAGCTAAACTAGAGTATGTTAGAGTTGTATTTAATCTGTCCTCTAAACTGAAGACATTTTGCTATAGCCTTTTACTGTAAGCATGCACACTACTGGTCCCTCCCATATGTTTTCCTCTCTACCTATTGTACTCCTAGGTCAATTACTTAAAACTACTTTCTTTCTGTTGGAACAGCTTTACCTGTATCTGCAGCCCATACCTCTATTGTTTTTCCTTATAGAAGTGGTGGTCCTTTTCACCACATTGTACTAGATTAGTAGCACAAGATTTCTAGTTATTTAGGAAGATACTGCAATACACTGACCTGGAATTGACTGAGCTTGGTTTTCCTGACTGTTTCCTTGGAAGCTGGCCTGTCCAGTTTTTCTGGCTCAACCCAGTCCATTCGCCCTCGCTGCACTTGGGCTTACTCCGCTCCTCTACCCTACCCCATTCCCACCCACCCCTGTCATAATTTCCTTTATAGCTAACCCTGCTTTTCCCCACCTCCCCACTAGCCAGTAAACATCCCTCTCTTCTACTCATACCCCACATCACCATTAACCATACATCAACTCTCCATCCCTTCTGAGCCTTACTTGCTTTTAACTCTTTCAGTCACTCACTTTAGAAAACTCATTTAGTTAACTCCTGATTTCTTGTACTAACCTTAAATAAACTGTTACCCTTTATTTCTGAGCTGAAACTAAATCATGGCTGGCTATTCCTTTGAAAACTCTATTTCTCTCCCTCCTATTTCTAATTATTTTCTCAGCTCTAACCACTTACCATACTCCTCACCTGCTTACCACCCCATCTCCCACACTCTCTTATCCCACTACACACCATACAAATAGCTACTACACCTCTGTTGCCCCCTCTCTCTTTAACCATGCCACTATATCATTTCACAAGTTAAAAGTACTGTACATACCAAATGCTCAGCCTCTCATCAAAACAAAACATTTGTTCCTTTGCAAATATTTCTTCATGCACATACTTCAAAGCGCAATACTACACTTATCTAGTGATATTCACCCCAACCCAGGCCCTTGCCAACAGCACTCTAACTATATCTATACAGCACCACCCCTTTCCAACAGCCTCACAAACAATTCATTGCAATCACAAGCCTCCAAAAATATATCTTTTTTTTTTCAATGAATATACAAAGCATTGTCAATAAAAGCACCCTCCTTCACACCTGGATTTCTCAACATAACCCAGATATACTTGCTCTACCTGAGACATGGCTAAAACCTCATATTACAAACTGTAAAATTCTCACCCTGGTTATAATATTGTTTGACTGGATAGAAGTAAAAAAAAAGGGTGGAGGAGTAGCTATACTCTACTCTGACCAGCTCTCTCTCTCTCTCTCTCCCCCAACACAATAGCTATCACTGATTTCTACCCTGCTGCAATACTTATAGCAACCTGTAACCTAAATCAACACAAAAAACTTGTCATTGCAGCAATCTACTCTACATACCCCCCAGGTAAAAGCATTTCCATACTCGAGCAGTTTCTTTCTTGGATTTGTATATCCATTCCCTATGAAACCATCATCCTTGGGGATATGAATATTGACTGAAACCTTGTTAATACTGCATCTCCTAGCTACTCTATAAACCTTTATGGCTTTACCCAGCTGATCATCTCACCCATGCACTAGCAAAAAAATTCCCAGAACAGCTTGGTTAACGACTGGATATTAGTATCCAACCCCCAGTGCTATCATAACCCCTCCACCCTACCTAGCTCTCTTAGTGACCACCTCCCTACCTCAGTAGTAAGACACTCTCCCAAAATTAACAAGAGCAATCAATACAAACCTTAAAAACTACAACCATGTCACCCTAAATTAATTACTGTCCACTGTAAATTTGTCATTTCTATACACATTACCCCTTAATGAGGCTGTCCAAAGTTTCTGCAATTTATTCCTGGAAACTCTTAACACCCTGGCTCCCAGTAGAACAATTAGGCTAAAATGTAATTATGCACCATGGCTAAACCAGGCAACTCGATCACTTATGAACAAGAGAGACAGTGCCTGGATAGCATGGAAAAAATAACTCAACTTTCCATCTGAACTTATATAAACAGCTTCACAACCAAAGAAAAAAGCAGGTCCTACTAGACAAAAAAACAATTTTTATAAAAAATCTCTGAGCAATCCACATTCCAACCCAAAGAAATTCTGGCACTCAATAAGCAAACTTATATCTCCAGGGAGCCACTCTTCACCAAACCCCTTCCCTAACAAACCTTCAAATGAAACTACAAGCCTACTTAACAACTTTTTCATCTAAACAATAGAAAAGCTTACTAAACCAGAAACTCTTGATATAAAGACTCCACCTCCCACCTCATCTCTTCCATCATTCTCCTTAGCACCCATAGTAACTTTCTTCATCAGATCGCTTTTCAACAAACTCAAACCTTGTTCCCCATCAGCTGACAAACTCCCTCAATTATTTCTCAAACATGCAGCCGAATCCATAGCATACCCCGTATCTATACTTATCAATAGATCCATCCAAGAAAATACAGTACCAGATATCTGGCAAAAATTCTTCATAATACCCTTCCACAAGGGAGGAAATTCTATAGAACCCTCAAATTACAGGCATATTGCCATATTATCCCCCTTATCCAAGATACTGGAAAAATGTATACACAAATACTAAACCACTTCTTACAGGCAACCCTAATTACACCCACAAAGCACAGTTTACGACCCACGCACAGTACTACCACTGCTCCCTATCTTTCACACAAAACATTGCCAAAGCCAGAGATAATAATAAACTCATATCAGCTCTATTCTTTGACCTATCCAAAGCATTATAAACCATTTCTCATCCCATCCTCCTAAACATACTTTCCAACCTACAACTCTCTACCTCCACTACCTCCTGGTTTAACAGCTACCATTCAAACAGATACAGTCCATCAGATGGCATACCTCCTTCTCCCCTTTCCATCTTGTTAAGACCGGGGTTCCCCAGGGTTTTATCCTGGGCCCCCTACTTTTTAATACATTTACAAATAACCTGCATATCTCCTGCCCCCACTCTACCTTAATACAGTATGCAGATCATTCCGCAATTATTAACACCTCCGACAATATACAGAATCTCCACACTGTCATTCAACAATCTCTGCACCTAGTAGAACAATGGCTAAATAAAAACAACCTGCTTCTCAACCCCAAAAAGACCAAGCTTCTCCTTTTCCTTCCAAAAAACCTCAATCCAGCTAAAGATAACTTCACCATCTCATCTTTAGATAATACAATTATCACCACCGACTCAAACACCAAATTGCTTGGCATTACTATAGACGACAAATTAAAATTCACCCTACATATCTTAAACTGTATCAAAAAGTCCAATCAAAAACTAGGTCTTCTATACCGCAACAACAAATATATACCTAACAAATCTAGACCTATACTGTCTCAATCCTTTATTCTGCCATCCCTGCTGTATGCTGCTCCCATACTTACCAACCTCCAAAATAATCTCTTAACAAAACTAGAAACCACCCATAACAAGATAGCAAAATTTGCAGCCAGTAATAGCTACAAATGCCATCACTGTATATCCCTGAAAAGCTTAAGATGGCCTGAGCTCCCCCACATGCTTCAAGTATCATAACTACAAATTGCACACAGCATCCTAAATAGTCCCTCCTCCTGCCCTGCCCTTGCATCCATAATTACACCCTACACACCCAATTGTGACATCAGAAGCACACAACAAAACCTTCTGCAGGTGACCAAGCTAAACAAAAATATTGGAAAACTATTTCACAGTCATTCAACTGCATACTCATGGAAAAAACTTCCATTGTCCTTTCATTCCACTACCAAAAGTGGCGAATTCAAAAAGCAACTAAAAATTCATTTCCAACATGCATGGATATGTACTTGTCCGGAAATTACCTAATGAATTTTTCTTCCTCTCTCAATTAACATATCTGCCTGGTATTTATCTAAACTGTCTACATATATTTCTCTGCAGTTAGTACCTTGGTTATTAAATGCATCTTTATTGTACTATACCATAATGTTACTCTGAATTTTTTTTATTTTAGGCATTGCTACATTCCTTGTAAATAACTTAATGCTAACCAAATTTCTCAAACATATTGTTTCTGCACTCTCAGAATACTGTACTTTTGCCTTGTATATATTCCTGTCATATATTTCTCTCTGTTTTGTACTGTTAAGTATCTTACAACTTGAATTGTTATTTTTTTCTTATTTTTAATTACTTTCCTGGAACTTTTCTCCTTGGGTCTCCACTGAAAAAGAACTCTTTGTGCCCAGTCGGGCTAACCCGGTTAACAAATGTAAAAATAAAAATAAATAAATAAAAAATGTATTATTGCGCAGCAAAATTAATAACAGATAAAGTCTTACAAACTTGGCAAGTCATTGAGGGCTGCAGTCACTAAATAAGAGACATCTGAGTTTTAGACATCGAACAAAAACCACAAACATCATTTAAAAAAACTTTAAAAAAATCTTTAAAAATTCTTCCTTAAATAATACCATGATTGAATTTACTTCACATACAAAACTACATGGCATAACAATGGATGACAATCTTAAATTTGATATTTGATTTACATATACAAAACAGCATCAAGAAAACCCATCAACAACTTTATATCCTTCATAGAATAAAACAATTCTTTACAGCCTGTGCAAGGTAACCCTAGCTACCACTTACCCCTTACCCTGTCTCATATATGGAGCCCCTATCATGAACGACCTAAACAATACTACAAAAATGTTGCCAGATTTGCTTAAAAAAAACCTTACAAGACCCACCACTGTATAGCGCTAAAAACACTTAACTGGCTCAGACTTCCTCACCACCAATCTTATACTCATCGCTTCTTAACCCAAAAATTGTCTATACCCCATGTGCTTGCCCAGCAATTAGCCCCCTATTCCAGCAAAATCTCTCAAAGTGTCAAATGATAAACAACTGCTTACCATCTACAAATCACAAAGAGCTGCTGAGTTCAGTGTCTGTTTCAATAATTAGCCAGAGTATGGAGGAAACCTCCAGTATCAATCAGATGTGTCTCACACCTTCATCTTTTCAAACCATTACTAAAAAGCTTCCTCTCTGCCTCCTGGCTTTGTTCCTGCTCCTCATCTGGGGCATAGATTTTCCTAACACCCTTTATCTCTTTCTTATTCCTCCTTTTAAAGCATCAAATCACTTACCTGTGTATCCTTGTCTAATATTTGTACTTAAACCACTATACCTACTTTTAATTTAGCACAACCAAATTACTCTTCCATTGCTGCTTCTCTGTTAACACTTAAATTTGCTTATCACCTCTGATTTCTCACTGCATTTTTTAAACTACTCCTACCCATGTTATACACCACTCTTCTAACTTTAAATTCTCAATACAATGCTGCCTAGTAATGTTTGTAAATATCAATACAAATTTTATTATACTGACTATTATGCTTTGTATACACTGTAACTGCATTATAAAATTTGTTATTGTAAATATTGATTGCATTAAATTTGTTACTGTGGAGCTTCCCTTCCTGGGCCTCTGCTGAAAAAGGGCACCTGTGCCTAGTTGGACTTTCCCAGTAAACAAGTGCCAATAAATAAATAAATAAATAAATAAATAAAATATCATTCAGAAAGCAGAAGCTAATGTAAAACCTGTTATTCCAACAAATTTCTAAATACGCAGGGCATTTAAATTCTGTCCCTGCTTTTAGGCCTTTGCCTCTCATAACCTTTTGGCTTTGTCCCTGATTCTTGAGCAAAGAATATGAGAGCTGTTCATCTCTGTGCAAGCCACGGAATTAATGCTTAGGTATCTTAGACATGCAACATGGCACAATGGATATTTATGTTCCCTGTGAAATGGGAGTGATGATATGATTTCTCAAAAACAGTGGAATATTGTTATATTGTTTGGCATGCAGTGATGCAAATGTTAAAATATCATGACAGCTGAAAACGATTTTATATAAAGTACATGTAATACAATGTGGATACATTTAGAAAAGATAAGAAGAATTATCTCTCCAGAAACCATCTTTATATTCTCATAGCATCCCAGTCTTATCTTCTATCCACCATAACAAAGTAGGATTCAACTCCCCATAAATACTTTGTTATTTGCCATCTCCTTCCACTTTTAAGTCAATCATCCTACAGTCAATAATGCAACTATTTGCTTGAAAGGGTCTCCCTAGTCTCCAGCTAAGGTAGTATACATTAAATATATGGTAGTATGCATTGAATATATGGTAGTATGCATTGAATATATGGTAGTATGCATTGAATATATGGTAGTATACATTAAATATATGGTAGTATGCATTGAATATATGGTAGTATACATTAAATATATGGTAGTATGCATTGAATATATGGTAGTATGCATTGAATATATGGTAGTATACATTAAATATATGGTAGTATGCATTGAATATATGGTAGTATGCATTGAATATATGGTAGTATACATTAAATATATGGTAGTATGCATTGAATATATGGTAGTATGCATTGAATATATGGTAGTATACATTAAATATATGGTAGTATGCATTGAATATATGGTAGTATACATTAAATATATGGTAGTATGCATTGAATATATGGTAGTATGCATTGAATATATGGTAGTATACATTAAATATATGGTAGTATGCATTGAATATATGGTAGTATGCATTGAATATATGGTAGTATACATTAAATATATGGTAGTATGCATTGAATATATGGTAGTATACATTAAATATATGGTAGTATGCATTGAATATATGGTAGTATGCATTGAATATATGGTAGTATGCATTGAATATATGGTAGTATACATTAAATATATGGTAGTATGCATTGAATATATGGTAGTATACATTAAATATATGGTAGTATGCATTGAATATATGGTAGTATACATTAAATATATGGTAGTATGCATTGAATATATGTTTCTTATGCTATTATGCATAAACCTTGACCACTAAACAACAGACATGGAGGGTTACTTGGGAAAGTGTCCTTTGTCCCTTCATTTCTTTTCTTTACTAAATGGTGGCTATTGTGTTTCTTTTAGAATGACAGTATTATTTAGTAAACTCCATCCTCTCCAGTGCAGTGAATGCCTCACACAGGGACATTTACATTATGAAATAGACATTGCAACTCCTGTATTTTCTCCTTTGGGAAACAGCATCTCTCTGTGTCTCTCATGTTTTGTGCTCCTCAGTTCATCTGTTGGTACCTGAGATAACTGGACATGGTAAATCAACATATAGGTGTAGTAGTAATCCATACCAGGCCAGACTCAGTTCATTGCTCACTTCAGATCCCTGACTATAGACCTTCAGTGGCTCTTGGTCACATCACAGCTCTTACTTGAATAATCTTTTCCTCTATAAACTCTCCATTTTACAGGCCAGGTTGGTGCTGCTTGAAGTTTCACTGTTAATTTACTCACTTTTCTAACATGGCAAGTGTTTGGTGTTTACATATACCTGGTGACATTATGTACACTTATCTCTGTTTAAAATACAACCATGATCCATACAGACAATCAGCTGACGTTTGGTAGCTGACTGCTGAAGGCAAGCTAGAGCACATACAACAGATACACATGTTTTGTTAAATCTGCCCTGATCAGCATCTCTTTTGTCAACAAGTCGTTAGATCTTCTCTTTCTACATGCACTATCTGACTGACATCCAGCCATCTTTGCCATATGACAGACACCCTATTTCTCATCCCACCTGGACATTTTAATACTACTTCATGAAATGTACCCAACACACTAGTCATAAGTGACTCTATAGTCAGGCACACTGATGTCCCACTCACCAGGCTAAACAAGGAGTAGGTTACTGTCAGCTGCCTGTTGGGTGCCAGGATCTGCCACATAAACCATGCACTCAGGTCACTCCACAACAAGTAGAAATATGACTCTGTCATTGTCCATGTTGGTGTGAATAACCTGAGATGTACCTCCCTGGACTACATGAAAAGAGACATGGAAGAGCTCTCTGATCTTGTAGCCCAGGCAGGTATGATCCTAGCAATGAGTAGCATCCTACCATCACCCTGAATGATACCGGAGTACAAGGACAAAATGATTGACTTCAACAATTGGCTAAGCTTCTGGTGTCATTCTAAGGGGATCCAGTATCTCTCTGCCTGGGATGACATGGTTGACAGACCACAATGCTTTGCCAGAGATGACCTGCACCTGTCGCCACTGGGATTCTGGATGCTGGCTAAGGCTCTTGCCGCCCCTTTAGTGCCTTTTTTAGGCAAGGTTCAAGTGACAAATTCACTATCGTAACAGGAACATGCAAGCAAAAACTGAGGGCAATGCTACTCAGTGCTAGAAGTCTAAATCTGAAAATGCACTCGCTCAAGGCACTCCTTAAAATGGAGAACATCGATATCTGTGCAGTGACTGAGACCTGGTTGATGGCTCTAGAGACCACCTCTGCATTACTAGGCTATAACTCATACCACACTTTTCTGCCATCTAACCTGGACCAAAATACCAAAGGCAAAGGTGTGTCCATATTCATTAAGGATATCCACACCTCCAGGCTAGTTGAGCAGCATAATGCATCCGAGATAATCCAAGTGCAACTAACTCTGGGCAAAACTGCAATCCAAATTGCAGCTTGGTACAGATCCCCCACCATGCCCCAAGATTCCCACTCCTTTTTTCTTGATATACTGGAAAATATTAGGGCTCAACCAAACACCCTAATAATGGGCGATTTCAACTACTCCACCATTAACTGGGAAAACTACTCATGTGCCAACTCCTTCACTCAACGCTTTCGGGAATTCATAAATTCCAATGCCCTGGATCAACTTATCCACACCCCCACTAGGGGCAACAATATCCTAGACCTAGTCATTACCAACATGAGCAACCGGTGTTCCACACCTGAAATCAACTCCTCGTTGGTCAGATCCGACCATAAACTAATCACCCGAGATATCCGCATCCTGCCCCAACCCACCATTAAGGAAACCATGGTAAAAAATTTCTCCAAAGCCAACTTCATACTTCTTAAGACAGAAGAAGACAGAAGTGGTGAACTTCATGACACCCATGCAGATGGACAATACAGTTATGACTGCTGAATCCTACACAGATGCACTCTATAAACACTTACACGAGTGCATGGATCGTGCTAGCCCAAACAGAACCAAGACGCTATACTTCAAAAAAAGGAAGCCAATCTGGTGGTCCCCTGTGATAAACAAACTCTACAACAGAAGAAGAAACTGTTGCAAAAGAGAGTAAAATCCCATGAGTGGAGGAACTGCCTGGTCAGCCTCAGTAAGAAGCTGAGATCCCTTATAAGATCCTCCAAAGCTAGCTATGAAAACAAAATTGCCACTGATTCTAAGGGCAACCACAAAGCATTCTATAGCTATATCAAGAATCTCAATGGCAACACCCAGATCTGCTCTGAGTAACAGCACATCGGCACAAAAATTACAGAACCAACTGATATTGCCAACATCCTGGCAGATAGGTTCAGTGCTAACTTTACCCCCTCTCACCCCCTAAAGGGCACATATCTATACAGGAAGAATGCAGAGTCCCTGTAATTACATCTATGCAGGTAAAAGCTGCACTCTCTAAAACCAGAAACACAGCATCCATGGGACCGGACAACATCCCAGGCTGCGTTTTACACGAACTTCAAAACAAGCTGGCTCTCCATCTAAGCACCATGTTCAGTCATAGTCTCACGTCAGGCTTTGTGCCCACTGAAGGGTGCACAGCAACAGTTAGCCCACTTCACAAAGGGGGAGCCACCACTGATCCTGGGAACTATCTCCCTATTAGCCTGATGAGTCTGGCCTGCAAGGCCATGGAACGTATCATCATGGAACTCATAAACAAAGACATTGGTAACCTCCAAACTCTGGACCCCACCCAGTTCGGGTTTGTAAAAGTCAGATCATGCCTTCTGAACCTGATTGACTTCTTTGAGGCAGTCACCAAAGCCGTAGACGAGGGTAAGGTGGCTCACACAGCCTATCTTGACCTCGCCAAGGCTTTTGACACCATCCTCCATTCTGGAATTATAGCTAAACTCACTAAACTAGGTATAAATCCCTATGTCACAGATGGGTTGACAAATGGCTCACTGACAGAACCCACACTGTAAAAGTTGCAGACTCCAAATCTGACTTCAAACCAGTGACAAGTGGAGTACCACAGGGTTCAGTCCTGGGACCTCTCCTGTTTGGTATCTACTTCTCTGAAATACAGGCTAACACAGAAGGCCTCTGGCTAATGAAGTTCACAGATGACTGCAAACTAGGAGCCATAGTTGAGTCCCCAAATGATGTGGACATCCTACAGAAGGGCCTCACTGAGACAGATGCCTGGTGTCAGAGGCATGGCCTCAAGCTCAATGCCAAAAAGTGCATTGTCATCCCCTTTGGTAAAAACTCTGTACCCATGAACTACCACATAAACAGCAGTCTAATTAATGCTGAATGTGTGATAAGAGACCTTGGGACCCAGGTGGACAGTAGTCTCTCCTTTGATAATCACATCGCCACAGTAGTCAAGAAATCCTTCTATGTGGCACACATCATCACAAAAGGATTCTCATCGTGGAAAAAAGAGGTCATTGTTCCCCTCTACTCGGCACTCAGAGTACAATGCCCATTTTGGAATGTACCTCACAAGACATCTGCAGCAGCTGGAAAGGCCACAGAAGTACCTCACAAAGAGGATTACTGGCCTCAAACAGATGCCCTACACTGACTGTCTCAGAAAACTTTTGGAATGTACCTCACAAGACATCTGCAGCAGCTGGAAAGGCCACAGAAGTACCTCGCAAAGAGGATTATGGGCCCCAAACAGATGCCCTACACTGACCATCTCAGAAAATTCCAGCTTTACTCTGTAGCATATCGCCTACTCCGAGGAGATCTCTGCCTAACATATAAAGCTATGTCAAACCCAGAGCTGTTGGACATGCTACACCTTAAGAAATCCCAATCCCTCCAAGCTACATGCTCTAAGGACCTAAACCTTGTCACCACAATAAACAGGACATGCTGGAAGGATAGATTCCTGTCCCAGAGACTTCCTATAATCTGGAATAAGCTACCCATCTATGTCAAGCAAAGTTCCGCATTTGCACTTTCAATAAAAATCTTGATTAGTGTAATGTGGATGGGAAATAGGAAATGCACCCCGGGGATCACTTCTGTGGCTCTGCTCGACAGGGGCACAGGAAATAAACTTTCTTGGGTGGTGTAAGCCAGGGAACCTTATTGGATAGGCTTACTTGGGCCCTTGGGCTGATAGCCTACTACCTACCCATGAACCTATGAACATGTCATCTCCACTCCATGTCATTTTCACCCTATTATACCACCTAAAGCTCCTTATTGATGTTGTCTCTAAATGTCTTACCTCCATCTCATAATCACAATGACAAAGACTCAAAAAATCACTTAAGTCGTCTTCTTTGATCATTCTTTGCAGGAAATATAACTCCTCTTATCACTACAGAAAATGCCCAAAACTAGAAACTGTCTTTGCTATCTTTCCTATGCCTCTTCCTCCTCCTCTCTAGGACTAGTGACATCCGCCACGACTCCAGCTCTCTCTAGTGTTCCTGCTCCGTCTCCCATTCTGGAAGTAGTACATGTTACCTAATTTTCTCTCCTCATGATGCTTTTTGACACAATAACAAGGATCTAAAAATTGCCTTCAAAACTTCCTGTTGCATGCACAAAAAGGCAGAACAGATACAGGTGCTTGACAACTGCAGCATCCTATGTATAATTGAAATGTGACTCCACCCATCAAGAGTAATAACATTAACATTCTGGGTGACATCACATTTGAGCTTGATGGGATCCATGAAAGAGCCTGTAGCTTAATGATCATGACTAAAGAAGAATTACGCTGTCCTTTGCTGAGTCATCAGTGTGTCAGTTATAAGGAAAGAAACACAGCTGTAGAAAATGTTCCCCCATTGCCTGCATGTACCCATTAAGCTAGCAGGTGTCTACAGCTGTGTTAAACATACTCCTGGACTTCAGGAGGACACAGTTACCTGGTTGATGGAAAGCACTAAATTCAAGGCTGTGTGCTTTGGAAGATTTAGCAGTCGCATATCTACTGATACCAGTGATGACAGGTAACTACACAGTTTATTCTAACTTATCTTGGTTCCCACTCATCTAGTGAAAGTGACAAGTAAAAAATAGCATCTTTGACTGAGCCCTAATGTCATTTAGTAACATTTGAGCATGCTAATCATTATACCAAATTATTCAGCTGGGCACAGTCTATTGCTATGACTACACACAGACACATTACAACTGGATGCCTAAATAACTTGGACCCAGATAAAGCTAACCCTGTAATTAATTTAATCAATTGGATAAATAGAAAACTCACTGGCAATCTTCACAGTATTGACGGCAGTGTTTTCTGGAAACTTTTCAGGGATTTTTTTCTCACTTTGCTACTTGCTTCTGCTCCACACAGCTGATCATCAGCTGCCATCAGCTCGTCTCCTCATCCATCTGGTGTACCAGACCCACTTTAGCACCCCCTAGTCAATGACCGTGGCCAGTGATGAGATCAACGATACTAGTGCAGCTTCATACTGCTGCTGTGGAGTGTGCCTTAATTGCTCTCACCTGGTGGCAGCCTTGCGAGCTCTGCAACTGCTGTGTACAGGATGTGCATGCAAACTTCAAGCCATCAGTAACCTCCTGACAAATTGGCATGCTGTTTGCATTGCAGAGCTTGTCCAACTCTTAATGCTTCCATTGCAGTAAGGCTAGGCCTCCTCACTCCCCAGGATGGGTGAGCCTGCATCATATATTCACTCCCATGCTCCCCTGTCTTGCTCTGCCAGCACCTGTATATCTAGTTGTACCCCAGTATACCCTGTGCACAGGGCTGAGCTCATTATGCATGGATTTCTTGACAATCTGGAATAACTGATATTCTTTAGCACTAGGAACAGTCTTCAACAGTAGATGACAAACTTTCTAAAAAATGATGCTATCTCTTATCAGGTTATAGGTCTGTTAACAGCTAAGTAAATTCCCTTTCATCTACAACTATTACTGCTCTCTTAGGAAAAAGTATAAAATAATAATTTTGAAGCACAAATGCAGCCACTTCACTTCTCTCCATGGGAAGCAGATGCCAGCATAATTTAAACTTCTTCACACCCTATTATCTCCCCATGTGAAACAGACTCTAAGGTAGCAGGTATTAAAAGTATTTCAAAACAGGTCCACTCTCACCACACAATTAACATATACCATAAGGAAAAATATTGTCCAAGATGAAAGGAACATGGTCATAAACTCCTAATATTAATATTCTTAAAGAAGTTCCATTTCTTAGTACTCTTAAATTCATCAAAGTTACTGCTTACTATATACCATTCTCATTAAAACTTGTCATCCATAGAAGCATTAGGGAATGATTGATTCCTTTTTAATGTGAAGACATATTCGACATTCAATTACAGAAAGGTGGACTGGGCTTTCACCTGAAATCAGTAATTACCTTCCCATCAGTATCTTTGAGATCTGTCCATGGTCATGAAACAAGTGATTCAACTCCAGTTCTACCATTATGTTTTGCCCAGCTAGATCTTACATAACTAACAACAAGGACTGTTTAATGAATAAATACCAACCATTTCTGAATTCATTCATGAAAGTCTTAATAGAGAGGATATGTGCCAGCCCTCTTTCTCAACATTTCTAAGGCCTTTAGGAATATCAGTCACAAATGTCTGATTTGAAAATGTGGTCTCCTGGCCTTAAATCTAATATGTTGCTTAGTTTCATAGTTACCTTGAAATCATCAGGACAAAGTGAAATGGTCATCCATTCCCAGCTCATTCATGTTACTGTATGGCTCTGTCCTAGCCCCCATCTCCCTGAGCTGTACATCAACTTCCATTTCTACCAGCATCTCAGGCTCAATTTGATACTTTATGTGGATGAAACTGTAGAGTCATGCAAAAGTAACTTGCTATCCCTAGCACATCTGTAAACATGAGCACTAGTTTATGAAATCATATCTCCCATCAAACAGCAACATGGTGAAACCAAAATAATTCCAGAAATTATGCTGATCTTATTGTCTCCAGAAACAACAGTATTCACATCAAATTACCTGACAGTATTAGATATTTGGATCTTTATGTGGACACTACGGTAGAAAAGTCCTACTAGTTCCTAGGCAGACTGTACTTTCTAAAGGTTTACCTATTACCTAAGTTTCAAATGAAAGCTGTCTCCTCTCTAATTCTCTCTAAACTCATATCTAGCAGTGTTCTTCTTATCAGTTTTTCCTCCAGAAAAAAGTTTTTAACAGCTTTTCTAAATTTGTCATTCTTGTACCCCCCCCACTCCAAGACTCACCACTGGTACTGATACAATAACACAGACTTAATGGCCTTCCCCAGGTTAACTCCATCACCTCCTGCTACATTCTCCTTCCACTGTAATTAACCATATAATGAATATCCTAATTTCTTCTTCCTACACTGGTGCTCTACTTTTATACAGCCTTCATTCTGTTGGTGCTCATACACTAACATGTTCTAGAAGTTACAAATTGTACAGCTCTACCTTCATTCTGCTGGTGCTCATGCACTACATGTTCTAGAAGTTACAAATTGTACAGCTCTACCTTCATTCTGCTGGTGCTCATGCACTACATGTTCTAGAAGTTAAAAATTGTACAGCTCTATCTTCATTCTGCTGGTGCTCATGAACTAACATCTTCTAGAAGTGCATCTCTATCTTCATTCTGCTGGTGCTCATGAACTAACATCTTCTAGAAGTGCATCTCTATCTTATTTCTGAGTTGTACTGGTCATATCCAGAGCAACTTTTATAGGCCCATTAGATGTTACACAACTTCTCTGAGTCCAAGAACGAACTACCTCTAAAGATGCACTGCAATGATACCAACAAATGCTGCTGCTTCAAACAATTTAACCCCTTCCTCTTAGCTTGACTTACACCTCCCATCTTATCTTCTCTGTTAGTTTTCCTCACTACTGCTCCCACCTGATTATGCTCTTGTACCCTATTACCACGTGTGCGATACACCATTTGTTGTTGTTTTTGTATCACTGTTGAATGAATATTTTATTTATTATAGCAGTAGGTTACTACCCATGTGGGTATGAAGATTTATGATTTTTATGAAATTTGCTTTATCTAAGTATGAAGCTTACTTGAGATTCAAAACCTCTTAACAAACTCATGGAATCATGCCACTTCAAGAAATCACATGGCAACAAACCCTTCATCCCTTGTATCTCCCAATGTAGGAGCTCTGCCCGACAATCTCTAGATATAAAATGGTAACACAGAGCTTCCACTACAGTGCCTGAAGAAGGTAACATCTGATGTCCTGAAATGTCAACAACATTACCTAAATGATTTTGCATGCATAATGTAAAGGCTGCAATAACACATTAAATACAGTAAGCAATGAATAATAATGCTTGTTAACACATATGAATCATACTGAATCTGTTTTGTACTAATTCTATTCTTCTCTGACTATTACATACTGTGACATGTTTATATGGCACATATATGATTTATGCTTCCACTTGTTAGCATGTTCCGTTCCAACTATGTTTAACTGCTTCTATGTACTACATACATTTCCTCATCTCTAAGACTTTACTACATTTTCTAATAGTAAGTGATTAAATGTTCTCAATGGACAGGATTATCATGAGACAAATACTGGGTAGCTATAAGTCATGAAGTAAGATCCATCAACTAAGTTTTATGTCTTATACTTAATGCGAATTAGTTGGCTTACACCCATTGCTTTCAGATCTTCTATGTTCTCTGTGAATCTTTTTGAATTAATATGATCTACAATTTTCAGTTAGAATTTGGCTTTCTGAAGAGGTGCTACACTGACTGAATTCAAACTGTTCCTTCACTAACATGCGACCTGAGTTACTAAACCTCCCAGACTGAGTATTTGTGTTAGTTGCTTTCAAAACGCAAAGCTTATCTCTTTGATACCTACAACTGTATGCATCAAGAGACTCTCATATTACTGTCCTTGTGTGGAGATTTGTTCAGCTATTTTAAATACAATCAACTGAACTGATTTGTTATATTCAATGGTCCATACATGATAGTAACTGAGAGACATTAAATACAAGAAGCTGCTTTTCAGATGAAACCAACAGCAAATGGAGGCTATGGGAACTGAACTTAAGTGAATATGAAGTACCAAATGCATTCTAGTTTATTTTACAATCCTCTGCTTTACTGCCAACCATTATAAAATTATCTATGTAACATGAAAGATTTCTGGTCTGGCTGATTTGGCATCTTGCCATTATCCTATACTGCAGATTCTGCTGTTTCATTATTTTTATACATTTTATGTGGTAGCAACTATTACAAATCAGAAACACTAAATGAGACATATGATATGGGTAGGACAAAAACACTGAGTGAGAAATATTTATTTATTTATTTAACATTTGTTTACCAGGAAAGTCCATACGATATGGGTAGGACAAAGTATATAGGCCAAAGATTTTATTACCATATACTTTTCCCTGTAATAAAGAAATGAAGTAATATTACTAAAAATGTACAAACTTCAAACAGGATTACATCTAACATTTATTAATGTTTTTTTCAGTGTGTCACAGCTCTTTAACAGGCATATTATATATTATTGCACAGTCATGAGATTTGCTAATGTCATACATGACTTTAATTCATTTGTGAGAACATTTACAGGATCTGGGTTATCAAATTAAGTGTAATAGCATTCTTTTTAAGATGGCTACAGTTTCAATCTTTTATAGCAACATTGCTTAATAACCAATTTATTTTCTTGTAACAAGGCAAGCATATCTAGTTTCATCTCTTTTCATGTCCACCTTAATTTATTTTAGTTTTATGAAATAAGGTAGCAAACATTTGGGCAAGTCTATAGACAGATTATAAATCCTGTTGTGAGGGAACCATTCTAGTTTTAGTTACAAGAGAGTAAGCATGATGCTAGAACAGGCTCTCTTAAGAAGATTCCACTGTACTTATGTATTATCGCAACCACATTCCGAACAGGGCAAATGGCTAATTTCCAAGCTGTTCAGTTCTCTCTCTCTCTAATGATGTTTTAGTGTTGAAACAATGTTTTATTTGAAGAATGCTTCATGCTTCCTTCAGTTTTGATGTCTTTGTGGTGTTTACGTTAAGTACGCACATTACTAAAGTGGAAATAGACCGAAATTTGTTTCAGTTTCTACTGATTAATGTACAAGTACAAATGCTGCTTGCGTATCCACAGTAAACACAATGAAGACAGCAAAACTGAAGGAAGCAAGAAGCATCCTTTAAATAAAACGTTGTTTCAACAGTAAAACATCCTTAGAGAGAGAGAAATCTAAATGGGATGGTTTTATATCAGCCAAGGATCAGGACTGTCTGATGTCGTTCTTAACATCACAGGGTGAAGCACAGACCAGTAACATCGCAATTACTTTGACGGCAGAAACATTATCTGACAGGTCTGAAAGGTTACTGTCATACCTCTCAACTGTCTAGATTATTGCAGAATGTCCAGATTTATGCATCGTATTTTTTTGGTCCGTTCCTCTTAAAAGTTGTGTTTTTCTGGCAAATCACTATGAAATGCTGTTGCTAAATAATGACATACATTTGCATTTCAGAGTTTATTTCCCCCAGAAAAATGCATGATAACACAAGTCCTGTTATTCTAGCAATCTTCTAAGAGCAATATTTAAAACCTGTCCCTAATTTGGCCCCTTTGTTCACTACATATGTCGGCAGGAATACAGCATGGAAATGAGTTTGTTTGTCCTGTTTGAAATGTGGTTGCGATAATACGTAAGTACTGATTCTACTCTGTAACTATTATTGATGGAGAATTGGATGCCATTCAGTTACTGGCATGCTTTGAGTATATCAGTTTAACAAAGAAACATTATCTTCCAGAAGTAGTAGACTTCTGTCGTACAACAGCAGATAAGAAATAATAAGAAAGGAAACTGATTTTCCAAATGGAGATGCATGTGGGATAGCGTAGCATGACACAAGTGAAAAGGAACTGAGTGTTCATGAAATTACTTCTCAGGACACACCCCCAACTTGTGTTTAAGGGACAGAAGGGGTCTCACTGTGGACAGTCTCTTCAAATAGCAATGTCAATATTGGTTTGCTAGTCTGTAACAGAAACACTGTAGATCAGAAAAGACATGCCTCAGGCATTATGTCATAGCTGAAAGCTAGGACAATTAGCTAACAAGTATAGATGATTAGCATTTGTTTTTCTTACAGTTATAGTGATAACATTTAGGATCTATTGTTAAGACATATTTTCCCAGCATATCACAAAATCCTCAGTGGTACCTTTTCCCCTTGAGTCATTGTATTAAAGCAGACAGGAGACATTTCAAATACTAAATAATAAAGGATGAAAAGGATGAACATGCAGACCACTTTTCTACTAATCATCAAATCTATCATCAGAGGGATGAGTCCTTTACAGGCAATTAGCTTGCATACAACATATTAGATGCACTCGGGCTGCTGTAGAATATGCATTTTGTTTGACTGCATCTGGGGGATGGAGAGGCAGCCATTCCTGACAGCCTGGAACACCAGCGAAACAGTTTTGTATGCAACATCCCACATGTGCTGTAATTTAGGGCTTACTATGAGGCAATGTCCCCCATCTGTGGTAACTGAGGGCTTAATTTGGGGCAATGTCCCACATCTGTGGTAACTGAGGGCTTACTTTGGGCAATGTCCCACATCTGTGGCAATTGAGGGCTTACTCTGGGGCAATGTCCCATATCTGCAGTAACTGTGGGCATACTTTGGGGCAATGTCCCACATCTGTGGTAACTGAGGGCTTACTTTGGGGCAATGTCCCACATCTGTAGTAATTGAGGGCTTATTTTGGGCAATGTCCCACATCTGCAGTAACTGTGGGCTTACTTTGGGGCAATATCCCACATATGTGGTAACTGAGGGCTTACTTTGGGGCAATATCCCACATATGTGGTAACTGAGGGCTTACTTTGGGGCAATGTCCCACATCTGTGGTAACTGAGGTCTTACTTTGGACAATGTCCCACATCTGAGGTAATTGAGGGCTTACTTTGGGGCAATGTCCCACATCTGAGGTAATTGAGGGCTTACTTTGGGCAATGTCTCACATCTGAGGTAATTGAGGGCTTACACTGGGTAAGAAACTTTTAGCCACATTTTTCAAACTGTGGAACTATTCTGTTGAAATGTTTACTGAAAACGTAATATATTTTCAGCTCACTGCTCTACTTCAAATTTAGCAGGAAGATGAAAATACTTTTTGTCACGATTAAACCATTACAGCTGTAGTCTCATTTGATGATGATGATGATGGTGATATAACAGCTGTTTCATTGATTAAGGGGTTTCTAGTGATATATGTCAAGTAAAGACAAAGACCAAAATGTCAATAAATGATCCAGCCTCATAATTCTGAGGCATACGTTGTATGAAAATCTTTATGTTGTAACAGTTACTGCTTTTATTCTCAGTAGTGACTTCACTTGTGTCACTTTTTTACTGTTACTGCTCAACTCTTACTTCATAGATAAATCAAGTACTTTGTATCAAGCATACATTTGCAGAAATTATATACATAGTATGAATGATTTATCTTTCCCAATTTTGGAAGGTATAACATTTGAATACTAAAATAATACTAGCCTTTGAGTATAGCATAAGGGCTGACATGGTGTGCCAGTCTATAGACATGGTAGTAAACTTATATCCCTTATACCAGTCTTGGTGCTGGTGCTATGATCTTCAGTATTTGGGTGTAAGAAAAAAGAAATGAAGGCTTTTGCTCCTCAAAACAAAAAGATTTCCCAGAAGTTTGGCCAATAGTCTCTTCAAAGAAAATATATACATGAAAATTACAGGCTGTGTCTTGTGTTTAAGTGTGTATAATGGCTGCCATCATGCATTCTGTCTTTTCTTTACCAATCTGACATCTCTACTGTAGCTCTTCACATTTTGCAATCTAGATGCCTCCATTTTACATATAAATCATTGATTTATTAAAAAATTATTTTAACAAAAAGTGTGCATGCACGTGTATATGAAGACAGGTGTCTATGTATGGAAGTTTTCCACATCTGAGATGGTATCATTTGGAATCTTTAGGGTGTTTCTGTGAATGAGGAATGAGAGACAATGTTTTAAATATTCTGTTGTGATTTTTCACGTCTTATTCTATAATTATTTTCATCTTTATGTTATGTATGACTTATTAACTGCTGTTTCTGGCCTGAATGTCATAATCTCCGTATTGATTGACAATGTTATAATAACATTTTCAGAACAACATATCTAGATGGTCAGCATTATATAGCATAACCCATGAGCTACAATTGTCAGGGAAGTGAGGCATCATAATCTAAAATGTGTGCATGTTTGCCAAAACAAGGAAAATATGCTTACTTTGGTGTAACATTTAAAATGAGAAAAAAATATTATTTTAGCTGTGATTCCATTAGAACATGCTAAAGATATGATTCAAGTGCTATTCCCTTGCTCTATCAAAGCACCTTGCAATGAGTCAGGCATCAAGAATTTATAAAAAATAGCAAGCATACCTTCAATTTTCATAAAAAAATGCAAATGACAAACCTTTGTCCCTACGCTCAATATCCTCCTAGAAATTAGTACTATGTGTGACTATTAGCAATGCTATCATGGTTAATAAGTATTAGCAATGCGGAGCAATGAATATGGATGTGTACATTTATGCCATGAAACTGTCAGAAAGTGAACCAGGCAGCCTGCAGTATCCATTCATCAATACACACTGATCAAAAAAACTGGATGGAGAGTCATACATTCATGATACTGGGATCTGTTAATGTCTTGGCTTTAGAAACAGTAATATATTCATAGTGCTGGGGTCTGCCGACTACCTGCTTATGTGGAGAGTAGTGTATTCACAGTGCTGTGACCCGATGACTACTTGGCTATGTGGAGAGTAATGCATTCAGATTGATGGGATCTGCTGACTACTTGGTTGTGTTGAGAGTAATGCATTAGAGTAAGAACATGCTAATCATATAATTCATCTGTTTTCCACATGTTCTATCCAAGCACCCTACAATGGGTCAGAAATCATGGATTTATAAAGACTGAGAAGTATACTTTGAATTTTCAAAAAAAAATAGCAAGTGACAAACCTTTGTTACTTGGCTATGTGGAGAGTAATGCATTCAGATTGATGGGATCTACTGACTACCTGCTTGTGTGGAGAGTAATGTATTCACTGTGCTGGGATCTACTGACTACCTGCTTGTGTGGAGAGTAATGTATTCACTGTGCTGGGATCTACTGACTACCTGATTGTATGGAGAGTAATGTATTCACAGTGCTGGGATATGCCGACTACCTGATTGTGTGGAGAGTAATGCATTCATAGTGCTGGGATCTGCTGACTACCTGCTTGTGTGGAGAGTAATGTATTCATTGTGCTGGAATCTATTGACTACCTGCTTGTGTGGAGAGTAATGTATTCATAGTGCTGGGATCTGCTGACTACCTGATTGTGTGGAGAGTAATGCATTCATAGTGCTGGGATCTGCTGACTACCTGCTTGTGTGGAGAGTAATGTATTCACTGTGCTGGTATATTATACTCAGATGATAAAGTGAGCCAGGTTGTTAAAAATGTACCAAGTTTTTCCTTTAGGAATAGTATGTCCCTGAAGAGGGCAGCTTTGTTGTAAGAACACAAAAGACAGGTATGTACTACCCTGTAATCATGAAGGGACATTTCCTCGTAGGAGATGCAAAGCCTGTAAATTAATTTATGTAGGAAGTAAGTTTACACACCCCACTAAAGGTTTTATGATCGAAACCTCACTTTATGCTGATTGTACAATGAAAGATCTGATTTATTTTGCTTTTTGTATATAATGTTTTGTTTATTATGTGGGGAAGCCAAACAGGCATTTTAAAGACAGGATTCTGGAACATGTCAATGATATTAAGAATATGACGTTAAGCAATGCATTAGCACAACATGCGTTAGATTTTGTCCAGGGCCATAGATTTAATTTTTTAGCTTTAGAGATTTTAACATTGAATATTAGAGGGGGAGATTTTAAGAATTTCACAGAGAAAAGAGAACTGGATTGGCTAGTACACCTTTGTGCAGATGAGCACTATGGCATCAATGATTGGGTGTCTTTAAAACCTATATTGAAAGCTTGACCACTCCCACATTGATGTGTTTTTTAGTGAAGTTTATATGTCCATTTTGGTATAAGTTTTTTAGTAGATTTCTTAGAGAGTTTATATTTAGATAGTGTATATTATATCTTATAGGTTTGAATGCAAGTTTTCACTCTATATAAGACTGTATGGAGTTCACTGCTTAAAGCATCTGATTGGCTGTTAGTTGTTTTAAATTAAGAGGGAAGGTTGATTGCTAATAGGTCTGAAGAAACAGTCTTATGACTGTGAATGCACTCACCATTTCTTTTATGTGATTTTGTGATTGTGTTTATTAAAGTTTTTTACTTCAGCCGTGGAGTTCACCCATCTTTTCATTTATACTAAAGAGTAGTATGTGTCTGACTGACTGCATATCTTTCTGTCAAAGTTGTCCTTTCAATGACAAGTGAGAAAGCTGGTGCAGTAGATTGAAAATCAGCTTGTCTAACCTTACTGGTTTTCTCACACTGAGATCGAGGTACAGTTGTGATCAGGGAATTTGCCCTTACCTCACTGTACAGCAATCGTACATTTGGTATAAATAAGTACAAGGGGTGTAGTGGAGCAGTGTCCCATGTGGGGGAAAAGCACTGGTTTATTGTTTTTTTTTTAGTCCTTGTTGATCGATATTTGATGGTAGATCCTGCTTCTCTACATTTGCTTTAAGAAAGTAAGGACTGCCCTAAATATTTAACCTGCTCTTATGGCTTAGATCTTTCAAACCCATAACATGGTACATAAGTCTGCTGAGAACCTATTGATTTTATGTTTGATCATGCATTATAAATAACACATATTATAGCTCAATACTACAATATAGGTCAAACAAGGGATGTAAACCAAGCTTTCACAGTCACCTCTACACCTGGCTTAGCAGGTCTCAATATATGTCCAAGTAGCCAATTTGCTCCACAAGAGACCATTTTCTATATGCCCACCAAATGAATATGCTGTCTACCCAAATACTTAGATGCAGAATTAATTCTCCAATCTGAATGATTTCCCAGAGCTTTCCTCATGATATACATTTCTCCATGTTTAATATCAGACAGTTACTGTGTCCAAGCAAAAGTATCTCTTGCTGTATTGTTAAAAGTTACTTTCCACGCATCAACCAATGGCACAGTGGTGCAGCAGTTAACGTTGTCGCCTCACAGCAAGAGGTTCTCCGGTTCGATTCTCGGCTGGGGTGCCTTCTGTGTGGAGTTTGCATGTTCTCCCTGTGTTCGCGTGGGTTTCCTCCGGGTACTCCGGTTTCCTCCCACATTCCAAACACATGTATCTGGAGCATTTCTCCCCGGGCCTCCACTGAAAACAGGCTCTGTGGAACCTAGTCGGACTTTCCCGGTCAACAAATGATAAATAAATAAAATAAAATAAAATAAACTAGTAAATAGTCCACGTTTTTTCTAATGAATTCAGATTATTTCCGATTACTCCTCCTCCAGTTCTTTCCCATGCTCAGTATTTGCACTTCTCCATCTGCTCACCAGAGCACAGTTACACCATGCCAGCCTCCCTTCCACCACCATTTGCATGCCATTTTTGTATACATAAACCTAACTGGCCACTTCACACTCTCCAAACTGTATCATACTTACAATTTTATTGCTTACAAATAATTTCTTTTAAGTCTTGCAATTAAAGCATCCATGTTCAGTTCCAGGTGTGCCTTAGTCAGTGTCATAGCTACATATTATTGTCACATCCTGTTTTGTGTTATATAACTACTGCACTTGACCTTTGGGGCACTTCACATTTTATTTAAGTAGTGAAATTCATCATTCTTTTTTGTAAACATTGCTAATGCAATACTTTTTTCAATGTATTTTATTGTGCGTTTATTATCTTTGTTTCAGACTATAATATTCTCAGTAAGATTTTTCATGTTTATCAGGGATAAATGGCAGTATACTGCCTTTTTGAAGTAACTTACTATGCACTAGTCTCTTCTTTTAAAATGAATTAGCATATTTTAATTTTTTTCTTGGTGTTATATATTAGTATTAGTGTTAAAATTATATAAAAACATTAGAATTTCATCCATGGGTCTTCACTGGAAATGGGCAAAACACATTGTATAAGCTATAAACTAAACATATAAAAACATACTCCTAGCTTGACATCATCCACATACTTAAGAGTATTCATTGATAATCTCAAAACAGAAACTTCTTTCATAAGTTGTGTAGTAAGCATACCTCTCAACTGTCCAGATTTTTGGCTCATATTTTTGGTCTATTCCTCATAAAATTTGTGTTTTTTGGTAAATCACTGGGATGATCTGAGGATTGAAGTCACTAATTATTGACATACATTTGAGTTTCAGACTTCAAATCCTTTAGAAAATGTATGTTAAGACAAACCCTGTTACTCTAGCAACTTTCTAAGTTTATAAGAACGATATTTAAAATATGTCCTTAATTTTGGGTCTTTGTCCCCCATTTTGTTGGGCTTTGTCAAGATTTCTTGCACTAAGAGGTATGGTAGTAAGTTAACATCTAAGGTTAATTTTGCAACATCAGAAACATATAAACCCATTGCAAAGTTGTAGGTTAATCTTAACTCCGCATTTTGTCACAAACATGAAAGGTTATGAACTGAATATATATGAACATATGAACATGCTAACAGCAGAAGACTTTTGTCCTATTGAATCCACCTGAGTGCTGCTTCTAACAAAAATGCAAGCTTTCTCCACTTCATCCTTTTCTTTCCTATACTCCATCTGTCATCTGTCCTGAGCATCCTTGAGCCTTCCTGTTGACCAGTACTCTACCAGTGACACTGGCAATGTCTGTTAGGGTACTACCACCCTCTGCATTAAACAGAATTTCCTTACATTAGCCTTGGGTTAGCTCTACAACCATCTTTATTTTACTTTCTCTTTTATTGCACCAGAATACTTATCCCTGACAGTGCAGTGAGTGACGACACATTATTGCGGCCATTCTGTTATCTCACCCATTGTGTTCACACCAAGATCTCATATCTTTTCCTTGTATTCACCTCCTCCACTCTTCTCATTACTTTATGAACTCTGTCTGCTTAATCTGCCTTTCTAGGTTCATAGGTTCATAGATATTTACTAGGCTATTGATCTGTGAGGATCTTACAAGGCCTAGCCTTCATTCCCCTGTTAGTTTTTAGCCCACATATTTTGCATGTAATAACTCTGAAATGCACTGAACAAGGATATGTTGGGAGATCAGTATTACTTATTTTATTTATTTGCATTTGTTTTCTGTGATAATCCAGTGGGCCTAGCAGTGCTCATTTTCAGTGGAGGCCTGGTGAGAAAAACTCCATATATTACATATACATTGATGAGATAAAGTTACATAATGACTGTTAATAAATTTAAGTTACTAGTAAGCAAGATTATACAAAATACAAAGATAACAATGATTTGCATCCAGGTATAATATATACATGTTTATAATTAATTAGAATTAAATTTTCTTTTCTTTAAATTTCATCTTGTAGCTTAGGATGCATAAAACCGAGAGGGAGAAGAGTTAAATTAAGTGAAGATAGATATTTCAAAGTGTTAAATATGTTAGGAGATGTTTCTGATTTCATGTAATGCTGGAAGAATTACCTGAGCAAGTACAGAGCCATAGTTTGGAGAGGTATTTTTGCAGAGACTTCTTGAAAATGGTGTGGTCAGAAGTGGTTCTGATTGTGGTGGGTAAGGTATTCCGCAGCTTGGCTATAGCAATGGAGTAAAGAACTCGGCCAGCTGTAAGGTTGTTACCTTTTGAAGACAATTTATTTTCTGATCTGAGGTATCTAGCAGAGTTGTAGGGGGATATTAGTGAGTCTAGGGATGGGCAATCTTCTGGTTTAGTTATGATTTTATTTGCAGTAATAAGTTGTAGGTAAGTTAGGAAGTGAGGTAGCTCGAGACAATTGAGTTTTTGAAGGAATATACAGTGATGGGAGGTGTGTGGCATTGTTGGCAAACTTTGCTACTTTATTGTAACAAGATTTGAGTTTGTTTTTTAGACAGAGTTGAATGCCTGTGAGCAGGGGGGCACCATATAGTAGACGTGGTAAAAGAAAGGAGGATGCTAGGGTTTTTTGGCTGAGTGGTTGAGGTAAGTTATGTGTCTGTACAGCAGATCTAACTTTTGGTGAGTCTTTCTGATGCTGTTTAGGATATGAAGGTCAAAGGAGAGATTTTCATCGACAGTAAGTCCAAGAAGTTTAGTCTGGGGTACTACTTTGATGACAGTGCTGTTCTGAGACTGAATAGTAAATTCTGACCTGTTTATGGGACTGGATCTTTTAGGGGTGAATAAAAGGAGTTTTGTTAGCATTTAGGGATTGGTGGTTGTTGTTCATCCAAGTTTCTGTGGATGACAAGGTAATTTGAGCTAGTTTTTGAAGTTCACTGGTGGAGTAAGCAGAGCAATGATGTTGGAATCATCTGCGTACTGAATAAGTGAGGTTTGGGACAGAGAAGAGTGGGAGTCATTAATAAATATGCTGAAAAGGAGGGGCCCAAGTATAGAGCCTTGGGGAACTCCTGTTGATATCAGGAGATAAGGTGAAAAGTATTGGCCCCATTTTGTTGCTTGGTTTCTATTTGTAAGGTAGTTAGAGAACCAATCTAAGGTAGGGGGTGATTTTCCTAGGTTAGAGAGTTTAGTGAGTAGTAGGGGATGTGAGATGGTACTAAATGCCTTTGATAGGTCAAGGAATAAAGAGGACACAATTTTCCCTGTGTCTCTTGCACAGTTTACAGTGTCCAATAATGATATAAGAGTAGTGGTGGTACTGTGTCCAGGTCTCAAACTGTGCTGGGTGGGGGACAAGATTTTATTGTATAGGAGGTGCTTTAGGAGTTGATTGTGGACACATTTTTCTAGAATTTTGGATAGAGGGGAAAGGACTGCTATGGGTCAGAAATTGGTGAAATAAGAAGTTATGTACTCACCATAACGTTCCATGTTTGTTGTCCATCTCGCCTCCATTCCATGCTGGCCGGGCCTGGAACCGAGCACCGGTTCTGACCCAGCCCAACTCAAAAGCTCGAGAGCTTCCACTGGCTCGAGGCCACGCTTCATCCCATGACGCTCAGGGAAGACCACCCAGATCTCGTTTGTAAGAGAAAGCATAAATATCATGTAACAATAAATCAACTTGTGCAGATATGACCCAGAAGGGAATCAGAGACTCCATAATCCAATTATAAATAGAATTATCTGCCCGATCCTCCAGGAGTAAAGGAGGGGTAAGGAGGGTAGGATGCAAGAATGAAGGTGAGATGGACAACAAACATGGAACATTATGCTGAGTACATAACTTCTTAATGTTATGTTGCCCTATCTCATCTACATTCTATGCTGGTTGGGATAGCTGTCAGAAATGGGAACAGTATTATAATTAGATATGACCTTACTAGTAGATACTCTGTACAAGGGGAAGATAGCCTCACTGTCTACTAATTTCAATTCTCGAATTATGAATCATGACAGCTGACTGTCCTTTACATCTGCACATTTTTTCTTACTTTAATTATTTTTTAACCAGGTAAATGAACTGACTTAATATGAACTTTTTTATCATGAACAGGACCACTAGGGAGGGTAAATATATTACGTAAAAATAGGTTTTAAAATAAATAACTGACTGGCATGCTTTGGAAGATGTAGAAAAACACACAGAACCTGAAGAAAATCTGTACAGACATGGAAAACATGGAAACTTGATATAGGCAAAGTAACTGCAGGTCATGATTGAACGCCATGCCTTGGAGCTTTAAGCCAAAAAGCTTTCACATTCTATTGCAAGATGCAACCTGTGAGTCATTATAACTTGCAGATCATTGTCCTTCTCTGTCATTCATACAACCCTCCCTGTTAATGGGCATATCCTTCGCTGTCATTCATAGAATCCTCTCTCCTAATGGGCATATCCTTCTCTGTCATTCATAGAATCCTCCCTCCTAATGGGTATATCATTCACAGAACCATCCCTCCTAATGGGCATGTCCTTCTCTGTCATTTATATAATCCTCCCTCCTAATGGGCATGTCTTCCCTCTGATCCTTCCAGTAGCAGCTCCAGGTTTCTTTATGTACTGGGGCACAATATGAGCCCGGTAAGTAAATCCTCTTTGTTAGCCAAACAGTATTCCTTAGTCTTGTCCATCTTTTCTATCTCCCACTTTTTTCTTTTGATGACTTCCTGGACTTCTCCATTCCACCTCCTGCTTTTTTATGTACTTTATTTCTATACCTGGTTCAGATGCAAATCTGTTCCATAATCCTCACAGATGTTCTTTGAGGTGCTGCCATTCTTCTTCAACTCTACCCATTTCCACTTCTTCAGAGGTGCTAGGGCCCTGAGTAATTCTCTGAACTCTTATAGCTTCTCTCCTGTTAACTTATTGGTCTTCAGCCTAGTCTCTGTTGACTTTAGAGCCTTCTCTGACCATTGCTTGCAGACTCTTGTGACAACCAGCAATTTATGTTGTAGGGTGACTGTTTTACTGGGGATGAATTTGTAATCACTGATTCTAACCCAGTGCCCTTTCCTTACTAGGAAAAAGTCTATATGAGTTGCATGTTAATCACTCTTGTATGTGATCTTGTGACTCTCTGTCTTGCTGAAACATGTGTTGGCCACCATCAAGACATTTGCCAGACAAAAGTCTGAAATAGTCTCTCCTTCTTTATCTCTGTAGCCCCAGCCATATCAGCCAGGAAGTCCTCATAGCCTATTCTGTCTGCCCCAATGTATGCATTCAGGTCACTCATTGTCAACACCAATTCCTAATGTCCTGCTTTATCTTGTAGGTCCTACAAATGCTGTCTGAATGCACTCTTTTCCTCGTTATCAAAACCCTGCTTTGGGTCATAGGTTGAGATTAAGAAACCTGCCTTATCCTTACACTGGATTCTGATGACATTTCTTGATGCATTCTGATGCCTTTCCCTCACCGCAAGTCCCACGCCATTTCTAGTCAGTCCTCCTGCTGAGTAATAGACTCCAGATCCCAAGCCAAGTGGCTTTGCTACACTGCCTTAACATCTTCTCTCCTGCATACAGAGGATGCCCACTCTTCTTTCTAACATCATCCGCGTTCAAGCTGTGTGCTGTCAGTGAACCTATACTGAGTGCAGCAATCCTTAGTTCATGTTTAGTAGGTTGATTTGGTTTCATGTCAACAGAGCTATCCCAGATAACCAAGGCAGGGCAACTGGCAGGTGGCTTATTGACTGAGGGCTGCTGGTATTGATGGTGTGCAATTACTGGCCAATAGAGACAGAAACACCCCTCCCACCATTACCATGGGTCCCTGGGATAGGTCAAAGTAGGATGGATCCACAACCCACTTATCATTATCAAATGATAATAATGAACATGACTAACTCACCTACAGCCAATGTTTACATCGTCAAGTGCTAGCCCCTGGCACATGCAGTTTCTGATCTATGTTCTCCTATCTTAAGGATACTTGAGCTATACAACACCCCTCCCATAGGCACCATATGGAGTCTGTGCTGCTGCCTGCAACTCCACTGTTGGGTGATTTTGAGCTGCTAACACCTAGCATGTTTTGGGATGTGGGAGAAACCCTACAGAAACCAAGGAAGAACATGCAAACTCCTTACAGGCATTGGCCAGAGGTCAGAATCAAATCTTGTATCTTGTGTACGGGAAGTGAAGACCTTAACCATTATGCCATCTGGTTTTTCCAGCATATTCAACATATATTTTCATGGAAAAGAGTTTAATAAGTACTGCACATGTATATTTCTTCCACTAGCTGATGCTGCAAAATAAACTAATAATCTTAGGGGATGCAAATATATAAGTGCTCCGAGGTTACTTAACATTAGGAGAAGATATTAATGGGACTGTTAATCCAGGCTTAGATGGCACATCTAAAAATTAGAGCTGCAGTGGATAGGGAATGGGTTAAGGGGTGCAAGATTCACACCTGACAGATGTATACTAGTATAGTTTTCTACTATTTATATCGCCATCAGAAACATATGCATTTCATTTCACAAGTGTTCTGTCCTGGTGTAGATTAATTTTATTTACTTACTTAGTGTTGTGAACCTTAAGGGTAAACCAGTCAAAACTGGCCTTTTTAAAGGTAGGACTTTGGTCTCATGTCAAATGGAGCTACAGACAACCAATTAAGGAAATTAATATAATGTACACGTAAAACACTATTATATAATGTGCAGCTAATGTACACAGCATACAATGAACATAACAAGAGATACATTAGTTAGTGGGCTTTTTATTCAATACACAATAGTTCAAAGAGAGCACTGCTAAATCCCTAATAAGATCAACTGTGTGTTGAATATGTCACGATATAAATTATAAAGAAACACTAGATGTCAGCAATACTAGTCTGTGAAGCAGCAATGTTATAAAACGTCATAACTTGAGATTAATTCACAGCACATGTGTAGCAACTTGTCGATGTGCATAATGCTGATACATTTTTTGACATTATGTTCATTGACATAAATGGTATTTGATCAATTTAAGTAGATCCATACATATATAACAGCCTTAGAGTAGCTGGTTTAGGAGTGTCTGGTGGCAGTACCTACCTTATAGTCTGGGCAGAAGGGAGCATAGCTAGTAAATCTGTGCCAGCCTTTCCCAGGTGTGTGTGTATGTGTGCAAATCAAATCTCCAAGAGTATGTGTATCAGCTGCTTGGAGCAGGGACATGAAACACTAGTTTCACAGAGAGAGAAAGTGGTGGAGGACTTGGCTTGGACAATTGACTGAGGAGTCACCTCTACAGCTGTGCCAGTGGGAAGTCTCTGTGGGGCCCTGGAGAGAGAGAGAAAAATCCAGACCCCGGACTGAGTGTAGTCCCTGTATGCTCTTAAGGGAAATTGTGCTTGATGCAGAGAGCTGCATCTGGAAATGGTGTGTATCTATTTTGGTTCCAAGTGAACGTCCTTCTCCAGTGTCAATGGTGAGGATTCAGGCTCCTTGATAAATGGCCCAGAGTGGGGACGTCACAATTTGTTACTTGTATGAGGCATTTGCATTTTGCTAATAAATCTGCTGGAGTAATTCGTGTTACAACTTGTTTGCCTTGTCCTTCCTTCTTTAATGGCAAGACTGGAAAAGCAATAAAAAAGTGTTTATCAGCAAATATATACTATTAAAAATAAAACTTTAATAATACATTAACAAAGGATTCTGCAAGCTGACTTGAGCTGGGGTCATAAATGTATGCCATTGGCTGCTTGACCAGTCTACAATAGGATATGTCTCATCTTTTATACCTCTTCTGCATTTCTACTTCTATTGGTAACTAATAGGCAATATTGGCAACTAAACTAAGTGTTCTAGCATATTAATACTGCATATTATTTAAATTGGATTACATCTGATGAAGCTCAGCTGACTTTTATTTTCAAAGTAGAGGTATTGATTTCTAAACATGTTATATGTGATTGAGTACTTTAAAGTTTCAATGGAGCTTGGAGGATTATGGTTCTTTTTCCTGATTTTAAGGAGTCTCAGCTAACAGCTTCATTGCTCACAAAGTGCTAGTTTTCCTTGTGCTTATATATATATATATATATATATATATATATATATGTGTGTGTGTGTGTGTGTGTGTGTGTGTGTATATATGCATATGCATATAGCTATATATATATATATATATATATATATATATATATATATATATATACATATATATATATATATGTATATCTATATATGGATATGTGCCTGAAATGATCTAAACAGTATAACACAGGCAGTAAAAAGATCAACAGAAAAATAACTACACTGACAAAAGTGGAGTCATACTACATGAGGGTTTATGCCCTTTCCTCACCGTTATGCATCCTTGGAGTTGGTGTATATAATTAACAGAGGGGGTATGCAGGGGGACTTACCTCCCTGCAAAAACACTGAAAACTGTGACATAATCTAACTGCATAGAAAACCACTGAAAAATCTTACAAAACTGAGCCACATTTTCTCAATGTTTTTGCAGGAGGACAAGCCCTCCTGCACTACCCTATGTGGGGCCAGACCCGCCCACTCCCCTGGTAATTATATATACTAACTTCAAGGTCACACAACAGGGGCAAAAGGACATTAACCCTCTCCTGGTATAACTTCAATTTTGCCAGTGTTTTGTGTTTAGATATTTCCTTTTTACTGTCACTCTTATGTTGTTTAGAGCATTTTAGGTACACCTGTCTTTTCTCTCTCTTTCACGCTCTCTCTCTCTTTATATATATATATATATATATATATATATATATATATATATATATATATATATATATTACTGTATTTTACATTTATATATTTTTATTTTTGTTTTTGTAATGCTGTTTTTGTTGTTAAAATTATTTTTAAATTTTATTTATTGCTTTTAACATTAAAACATAAACAAACGCAGAAAACAATATGAATAAATTGTGAAAGAATAGTTACAAACTGACAAAAACAAGAACTATAGAAATTACATATATTATTCAACTCATAAACATGCATTTCATTTCATCCCCCTATTATTATCACCATTATTGATTAAGCATAAATA
Organism: Protopterus annectens; assembly: GCF_019279795.1. NCBI lineage: Eukaryota > Metazoa > Chordata > Ceratodontiformes > Protopteridae > Protopterus > Protopterus annectens. The sequence goes on along the minus strand of NC_056743.1, from coordinate 1,603,050,406 downwards.
ACTAATGCAAACAAGTAAACACAAAGACGTAAAACCACTATTAAGAGCACCATTAAGAGCAAACTCAACTTCTGAACTGCCATAAAGGAAGAAATGTTTGCTAATGCTGTGGTATAGAAGTCTTTTGAATATAATCTTTGAAGGAATATGCAATATTGTCCAGGTGTTTGCAAAGCAGGTGGTCAAATTTCTTGGTCTGTTCTCCTCCAAACTACTTCCACTGTTCAGCACACAAGAGGTTTACCATGCCAGCCAAAACCCAATAGACATGTTTTAGTGGAAGCATACAAGACTGAACCTTATGCCTACAGCAAAAATCCAAAACTTGCAGTGTAGTGATATTGTTATTGTAAGGATTTCCTCCATTTTTTTGGGGTTATGGCTGGCCAATGAATGTTTTATTTTTTATTTTTGAGCAGCATTAGAACATATGGATATTATTAACCCCATGTTGCCCACGCTTCCAACATCTGTTATCTGGTTTTATTTCTGGTCTCATTTGCCTACATAGGATGAGGCACCAATAAAATAAAAGCCTCATTTATTGGTCCTAATATCTGGGCCAGAGTCTGAGTCTATGGGATTCCTGCCACACCTCTTCCTACTGTGCATTACTCAGCTGTACATCTGTTTGCCTCTTCCATCTGGTCATCATCATTCACCTAAGGGCTTTAGTTTTCTTCTCCCACAGATTTCTGTAGATGAGGCCAGCTTTTTCTTTTTTTTTGATGCTGCCCTATTTGTTCCATTTAATTACCCACTTAGCTTTTTCTGGTAGGGCTACATGCTCCAGCCATACCTGATTAATTTGACTTTATATAAGCCATTCATGGTCTCTTTCCCCAAACTCCTCATGAATTGTAGTAAAATCTTTGGTCTTAGTGCTAAATTTGTTCAATAGAATATGATGCCATTTACAGATCCCTTTAACCATTTGGTATTCTGATGCTGGTGTACTGACTGGGGTGTGATTCTCGGGTGGTGCCTTATGCAGATGGAAGGCATCTCCCTTTCTAAATTGTTCACCTCCAAACGTACATTATATATTTGTACTATAACCCAGCCCTGTGGTACTTGTGAAAAGTATTTTTCATGCTCCTCTCATTCCTCCATCTTCTACTACAAGAACCCCACTGTAGAACCTGACATAACTGAAAAGCAACAATATACCTACCCAAATGCAGAAGAACAAAACCTTAAAAGGCTTTATGGATATAGGCTAGAGTCTCTGATATCATCTGAGCATTTGCCCCTGAAATTGTGGGATTAATTTGTTTCTATAAATGTTTTAGTTTGGGTGTTTAGATGGAATTGAGGGATTCCTAACAAAATATAATATACAGACTGGTAGCACCACTTGCACTGCATGTTTGCCAGTTATTATGTTGAAATTGTCCACTTTTATCAGGAAATTGTTTTATTTTTACAATTAAACCTTCAAGGCTGCTGTCTATTATATCTTTTAGGTTAATAGGTTCATAGGTGTGTGCCAGGCTAATGGCCCTGGAGCCTTTACAAGCCTATCCCATAAGAGTACCCTGGCATCATGCCACCCAACCTTAGTTCCTAGTGCCTCTGTCAAGTAGAGCCACTGAAGTGATCACCGTGGTGAATTTCTCTTGAAAAGGGCCAGTGAGTTGCTCTGCTTGACATGTATGGGAAGTCTATTCCATAGAATGGGCAGTTTCTGGGTTATGAACCTTTCCCTCCAGCATGTTCTGTTGATTGTGGTAATGAGGTTGAGATCTCTGGAGCGTGTGCTGCGGACGGACTGGGATTTCTTTAGATGTAGCATTTCTAACAGAGCTGGGTCAGACATGGCTTTGTAAGTCAAGCAGATATCGCCTCTATGTAGGTGATATGAGACAGAGAATAGTTGCATTTTTTTGGGTCTGTCCATATAGGACAAGTGTTTAAGACCAATGATCCTCTTTGTGAGGTACTTTTGTGGCCTCTCCAGTTGTTGCAGGTGTGAAGGCTGCCAGCCTAGCCAGATAGAATTGCGCAGATAATTCTGTCATTTCGAAATATGAATGTTGAATTACAGACTTGTTTTCTTAAATGAAAGACTATGCTGTGAAATGTTGAACTTAAAACAATGTAGCAACATTGCCCTCTGCTGAAAAGAAATTTCTTGTCTGTCCTTTGAAGTTGAAATTATTGTATGTATGTATGTCCCTTTGAAGTTAGAATTTGGAGTTGATGAGTCTGGAGTGAAGCATCCTGCCTATTGTTTTAACTTAAGGAATAATTACTAGAGTTTACATGTGGAATGTCTTTTATTGATGTAGTTTCCTGCAGGTGCAAGATAACAATTATGTAGTATTTGTTAACCTGGGAACACCAGGAAAGTGTAAAAAGAAATGATGTAATGGGAACAAGGATTGCAATAGCAATTTAAACAGAGAGAATCAGAAGGAATTAAGCATTTTTGTCTTGATCATCCAACTCACATCACTGTCTTGCTCTACATGTAAGTTATCTTAGACTTGTGTTTTCTTTTAGAAATGGTGAGGATTGAGGCTCCTTGATTGCTGGGCCAGGACACAGGTGTCACATTTGTGGTGGCAGTGGTGGGATAGTCACATTTGTGGTGGCAGTGATTGGGATATCCTCACATTTGTGTTTGGCAGCAGTGGGATATTCACATTACATATTAATTATATTGGCAAATACTAATTGGCTTGTAGTGGTGTGGGTAGAGTGAATCCTGCAGCTTGTGTACAGTGAGCTTTGAAGGTGCTTTGTACTCTAAAACAACCATGCAGTAAATACTCAGAGTTCAGATCACACTTGTTTTATTTCTTTTGTAAGCTTAGTTAGTCAGGGTGAGCAGGCAGCATGCCAGCAGGAGTATGGAAAGCTGACAAAGAGCCAGCTAGTGGAGATGTGCCAGGCTAGGGGACTGGTGCATTGAAACCTAAGGCAGACCTGATTGCAGCCTTGGTTACAGCTGCATCAGAAAACAGCAACCAGGAGGACAATCAGACTGGCAGTGGAGAATGGACAGCTCAACCTTTCTGCAGTGGATTTAAAAATCCAGCTGGAGCTAAAGAGACTTGAGTTGGAGGTCAGGAATGTGAAATTTGAAGCAGCTGAGAGACTGAGGTGTCTAAAGAGTGAGGAGAATTGGTGTAGTATCTGTTAGCCTGGGAGCACCAGGAAAGTGTAAAAAGAAATGATATAATGGGAACAAGGACTGCAATAGCAATTTAAACAGAGAGAATCAGAAGGCATTAAGCATTTTTGTCTTGATCATCCAACTCACAGCACTGTCTACATGTAAGATATCTTAGACTTGTGTTTTCTTTTAGAAATAGCTAGAAACTAGAAAGACTAGACTAAGTGTTTTTCTGTGATGTCAGAACTATACTGCTGAATTATTTTAAGTATTTATGCATGATCTCTGAACTTTGACTAGCACTGTGTAGTAGAAAGTATTGTCTTGTGGTTTTAATTATGTATTATTAAATATTTTAAAACCTTTTAACTGTGGCTGGTTTGTGAAGAGATAAGTTAAGCTCTAAGAGTACATTGCATGTATATAAGGATCCTGTACCAAGTCACTCTAATAAGCCTTGACTGTTTAGTCATACTACCAATTGGATAATAATATTGCACATTAATAATTGGATACCCTTTTAAGGGCCTTTGAGTATCTGATAAATATTAGATGGGTGGTGGGATGGATTACTACCGTATAGTCTGGGTAAAAGGAGTGCAGCTGGAGAACCAGTGCCAGCCTTCCTCAGAAGTGTCTGTGTGGTTGTATAAACTCTTATCTCAAAGTATGTGTGTGTGTCAGCTACATGGGCAGGGACATGAAGCACTGGCTGGACAGAGAGGGTGCTGGAGATTTTAGCTTGCCCAGCTGGCTGAGATCTGGACCCTATAGCTGTGCCAGTGGGGAGTCTTATTGGGGACCTGGAGAGCAAGGGAGCGACCAGCCCCAGACTGACTGTGATCTCTGTGCTCTTAAGGGAAATTGCACTTTACTGTGTGTATTTGTTATCCTTTCCTCATATATGAGATGCCCCCTCTGGTTTTAGTAGTGAGGATTGAGGCTCCTTGATTGCTGGGTCAGGGCACAGGTGTCACATTTGTGGTGGCAGTGGTGGGATATTCACATTTGTGGTGGCAGTGGTTGGGATATCCTCATATTTCTGTTTGGCAGTGGTGGGATATCCACATTACATATTAATTAGGTTGGCAAATATTAATTGGCTTGTATTGGTGTGGGTAGAGTGAAGCCTGTAACTTGTGTACAGTGAGCTTTGAAGGTGTTTTGTACTCTAAAACAGCCATGCAGTGAATACTCAGAGTTCAGATCACAATTGTTTTATTTATTGTAAGCTTAGTTAGTCAGGGTGAGCAGGCAGCATGTCAGCAGCAGCTGGTGGAGATGTGCCAAGCTAGGGGACTGGTGATGGAAACCTCACTAAGGCAGACCTGATTGCAGCCTTGGTTACAGCTGCATCAGAAAACAGCAACCAGGAGGACAATCAGACTGGCAGTGGAGAATGGACAGCTCAACCTTTCTGCAGTGGATTTAAAAATCCAGCTGGAGCTAAAGAGACTTGAGTTGGAGGTCAGGCATGTGAAATTTGAAGCAGCTGAGAGACTGAGGTGTCTAAAGAGTGAGGAGAATTGGTGTAGTATCTGTTAGCCTGGGAGCACCAGGAAAGTGTAAAAAGAAATGATATAATGGGAACAAGGACTGCAATAGCAATTTAAACAGAGAGAATCAGAAGGCATTAAGCATTTTTGTCTTGATCATCCAACTCACAGCACTGTCTACATGTAAGATATCTTAGACTTGTGTTTTCTTTTAGAAATAGCTAGAAACTAGAAAGGCTAGACTAAGTGTTTTTCTGTGATGTCAGAACTATACTGCTGAATTATTTTAAGTATTTATGCATGATCTCTGAACTTTTGACTAGCACTGTGTAGTAGAAAGTATTGTCTTGTGGTTTTAATTATGTATTATTAAATATTTTAAAACCTTTTAACTGTGGCTGGTTTGTGAAGAGATAAGTTAAGCTCTAAGAGTACATTGCATGTATATAAGGATCCTGTACCAAGTCACTCTAATAAGCCTTGACTGTTTAGTCATACTACCAATTGGATAATAATATTGCACATTAATAATTGGATACCCTTTTAAGGGCCTTTGAGTATCTGATAAATATTAGATGGGTGGTGGGATGGATTACTACCGTATAGTCTGGGTAAAAGGAGTGCAGCTGGAGAACCAGTGCCAGCCTTCCTCAGAAGTGTCTGTGTGGTTGTATAAACTCTTATCTCAAAGTATGTGTGTGTGTCAGCTACTTGGGCAGGGACATGAAGCACTGGCTGGACAGAGAGGGTGCTGGAGATTTTAGCTTGCCCAGCTGGCTGAGATCTGGACCCTATAGCTGTGCCAGTGGGGAGTCTTATTAGGGACCTGGAGAGCAAGGGAGCGACCAGCCCCAGACTGACTGTGATCTCTGTGCTCTTAAGGGAAATTGCACTTTACTGTGTGTATTTGTTATCCTTTCCTCATATATGAGATGCCCCCTCTGGTTTTAGTAGTGAGGATTGAGGCTCCTTGATTGCTGGGTCAGGGCACAGGTGTCACATTTGTGGGGGCAGTGGTGGGATATTCACATTTGTGGTGGCAGTGGTTGGGATATCCTCATATTTGTGTTTGGCAGCGGTGGGATATCCACATTACATATTAATTAGGTTGGCAAATATTAATTGGCTTGTATTGGTGTGGGTAGAGTGAAGCCTGTAACTTGTGTACAGTGAGCTTTGAAGGTGTTTTGTACTCTAAAACAGCCATGCAGTGAATACTCAGAGTTCAGATCACAATTGTTTTATTTATTGTAAGCTTAGTTAGTCAGGGTGAGCAGGCAGCATGTCAGCAGCAGCTGGTGGAGATGTGCCAAGCTAGGGGACTGGTGATGGAAACCTCACTAAGGCAGACCTGATTGCAGCCTTGGTTACAGCTGCATCAGAAAACAGCAACCAGGAGGACAGTCAGACTGGCAGTGGAGATATAATACCCTCAGAGAATGAACAGCTCAACCTTTCTACAGTGGACTTAAAAATCCAGCTGGAGCTAAAGAGACTTGAGTTGGAGGCCAGGCATGTGGAATTAGAAGCAGCTGGGAGACTGAGGCATCTAGAGAGTGAGGAGAATGAAAAACTGCTACGCCTAGAAGCTGAAGAAAAGAGATGCAGAGGCAGCATGAGAAGGAGATGCTGACTCTTTGCCAGAGTCATGGAGGTAATGGGGAAGGGATTAACTGGACCCCAGAAGCACAAAAGGTCAGAAAATTTCTTCCACAGTTTAAGGAGGGGGATACTTTTGATAGTTTCATTCATATGTTTGAGAGGGTATGTAAACAGTATGAAGTTGACCTAGGGCTCTAGGTACAGTTCCTGACCCCCTTACTCCATGGTAAAGCTGTAATTGTTTTATCTAAAATGTCTGATGTTGCATGTTTCGATTATACTGCTGTAAAAAATTGTCTGTTAGAATTGTTTAAGCTAACACCTGAAACTTATAGGAACAAGTTTCATGAGCATATATGCAAGACAGATGAAAGTGTGTGTGAATATGTTGCTGTATTGAGCACTTCTTTCCATAGGTGGGTGAGTGGATGTCAGGTCACCACTTTTGAAGGGCTGACAGACCTTTTGGTGAGGGAGCAAGCCCTTAGCACTTTGCCTGAGGACATGTGGATCTGGTTATCTGATAGACAATGTGCTACTTCAGGTCAGTTGGGGAAGAAGGGAGACCTATACCTGGCAAGCAGGGCAGCCCTGCACAGGATGGGGACCCCAAGTACTGCTCATGGGTCTAAAGGAACCCATGGTGGGCAGCACAGACTGCCCCAGCAGAATCTGCTAGTAGCAGGGAAGCCACTAGTCCAAGTACACGTCCAGGAGCTAGGGTTAAATGTTTTGAAATCAACCAGTGGGGCCATGTGACATACAGGCGTCCATGGAGGCAAAGTAGGGAATCAAACGTGAGGGAGCCAGTAAGTGGGAAAGACAAAATGCCAATAGTAGGTTGTCTTGCGACAACAGTGGTACCAAACTACCATCCTGCAGATGTCCTGAGAGGGAAGGATTTGGATGAGGCACTACCATGTGCTTATGCAGTTACACACAGTCAGGCTAGGAGACAAGCATTTGAGTCTGGTAGCCTGGAGGAGACCCAGACAGACTGCATACTTGCAGCCAAGACTGGTGAGGTGGTTACTTCAGGGAGTGAGCTATGCAGTAGCAGTGAGACTGAATGTGAGCTACAGCTGCTTGTGGGTACTGATGGTCCCTTGAAAAGAGTGGCTGCAAAGGTAGAGGTGAGTAGTAGTACCCAGGCTGACAGTGAGGCAGCACTGTCAGGGGATGCCAGACTTCCGGTGGAAGGGGAGCTGGGAAAGGTTACAAGGAGAGAGGTGAGACAGGCTCATTTCTCAGACCCTACATTGCAAGGCCTGAGGCAGGTGGCTAGAGAGGCACTTGATTCTCAAGGAAAGGGGGAATCTGTATACTGGGACAAAGGGTTACTATACAGAGAGTGGACACCTGAGGGAGGGCTAGAAGATGAAAGAGTACAGCAGTTGGTAGTGCCTAGACCCTACCATTTTCACTTCTAGCCATAGCCCATGATATTCCCTTTGCAGGTCATATGGGCATAAAATGTACAAAGAGGCATATTATGCAGAACTTCTATTGGCCTGGAATTTCCAGAGATGTAACAGGGTACTGCAGGACCTGTGAGCAGTACCAAAAGGTAGGCAAGGCAGGAGACAAGGTGAGAGCTCCTTTAATGCCTTTGCCTGTGATTGAGGAGCCATTTCAGAGGATAGCTATGGATATTGTGGGTCTTCTGAGTACCCCCAAGGTCCACAGGGAAAAAGTATATCCTAGTGGTAGTGGATTATGCTACACGATACCCTGACACAGTGCCTTTGTCCTTCATTGAGGTAGAGAAGGTGGCAAATGCTTTGTTAGAGATTTTCAGCAGGGTAGGTTTCCCAGAAGAAATACTGACTGGCAGAGGTGCCAATTTCATGTCAGACCTGCTGGCTTGTCTGTGGAGGTTCTGTGGGGTGAAGCACATGAAGACCACCCCCTATCATACCCAGACTAATGGTCTTGTTGAGAGGTTAAACTCTACATTCAAGTTCATGCTATGGGCATTTACAGATCAGTTTAAGAGGGAGTGGGACAAATATCTGCCCCATCTGTTGTTTGCTTACATAGAAGTTCTCCAGAAATCCGCAGGTTTTCACCCTTTAAGTTGTTGTATGGGCATAGGCTGAGGGGACCTCTAGATTTAATTTGAGATGAGTGGGAAGGTGAGTGCAAATCTCACAAGGAGTCTGTTGTGGCATATGTCCTAAACATCAGGACAAGGCTCAGGGAACTCATGGGCTTGGTCCAGGAGAACCTGGCAGAAGCCCAACAACAGAAAAAGATGTGGTATGACAGGAATGCTAGAGCTAGAGGGTATGCTGTGGGGCAGCAGGTAATGGTTCTCATTCCTGTCAGACACAACAAGTTGCAAGCAGCTTGGGAAGGACCCTACAAGGTGGTAAGAAAGGATGTTAACTACATGGTGGAACTACTAAGCAGATGGCAGGGGCACAATTTGTACCATTTTAACATGATGAAACCTTACCATGATAGGGAGGCCCTTGTGATGAGCATTTGCAGTGGATTGCAGGAGGAGTCTGAGGGAGATCTGGGGACTGATCTCCTCAGTGAGGCTCGGGCTGACACCTCAGTGGAAGGGTTAGCAATGTCCCAGCAGCTATCTCCTACCCAGGTTCAAGAAATCCGAGCAGTGTTGCAGGAATTTGGGGACATGTTCACTGGGAAACTAAGGTTCATCCAACTGGTGCAGCACCAGGTGGATACAGGACCCCAAAGGCCTATTAGGCAGGCCCCTTATAAAGTGCCTGAGAGAGTCAAACAGACTCTGAGGAGGTACAGGAGATGTTGGAACTAGGGGTGATTCAAGATTCCAACAGTCCCTGGGCCTCCCCAGTGGTGCTGGTGCCAAAGAAGGATGGCAGCACCAGGTTCTGTGTGGACTGCAGGAAATTAAACAGTCACACAGAGTCAGATGCTTACCCCATGCCTAGGACAGATGAGACCCTAGAGCTGCTGGGTGGGGCTAAGTATCTTACAACCATTGATCTTACCAAGGGTTACCGGCAGGTGCCCTTGACTCCCAGTGCTAGAGAGAAGTCAGCCTTTGTGACTCCTTTTGGCTTGTATGAGTTCACAAAGATGCTCTTTGGGATGAAGAATGCCCCAATGGCTTTCCAAAGGCTGGTTGATCGTATCCTAGCAGGAGCAGGGGGGTTTGCCCATGCTTACCTAGATGATATTGCCATCTACAGCCCTTCCTGGCCAGAGCACCTTCAGCATGTCAGGGAGGTGCTGGGCAGACTACAGAGGGCAGGGTTGACTATTAAGCCGAGCAAATGTCAGGTGGGTCTGGCGGAGGTCTCCTACCTAGGACATAGAGTGAGGAGTGGTAAGATAAGGCCAGAACCTGCCAAAGTGGAAGCCATTCAGGCATGACCTGCACCTGTTACTAAAAAGCAGGTGAAGGCCTTTTTAGGGATAGCAGGATACTACAGAAAGTTCGTCCCCAGTTATAGTACCATAGCTGCTCCCCTCACAGACCTGAAAGGAAGAACAGGCCAGATAAGGTAGTGTGGACCTCAGCATGTGAGCAGGCATTCCAGAAGCTTAAAGAAGCTTTGGGAGGCCCCCCTGTGTTAGCCAGTCCAGATTACAGCAAATAATTTGCTGTGCAGGTGGACGCTTCAAACCATGGGGTTTGGGCTGTACTTAGCCAGATTTCTTCAGAGGGAGAAGAGCACCCAATGGTTTATCTCAGTCATAGGGTCAAACCCATGGAGGAATGCTATGCAGCTGTAGAAAAGGAATGTCTAGCCATAGTGTGGGCATTGCAGAAACTTCAGCCTTAACTGTATGGAAGGAAATTCACTGTTATGACAGATCACAACCCCCTAATATGGTTAAACAGAACCAGCCAGCAAAATGCCAAGTTGCTAAGATGGAGCCTAGGGTTGCAAGCATATGACATGTCAGTGCAGCACCGCAGTGGGAGTAGCAATGCCAATGCAGATGGACTCTCAAGACAGGAAATGGGGTAGGTATACTCAGATAGACCTGACCTTCTCAAGCAGCATTTCCTCAAGGGTCACTTGAAAAACTTGTTTGAGTTCTTTGCAGGGGAGGGTGGATAAATGTGAAGGCTGCCAGCCTAGCAAGATAGAATTGTGCAGATTATTCTGTCATTTGCAAATATGAATGTTGAATTACAGACTTGTTTTCTTAAATGAAAGACTATCCTGTGAAATATTGAACTTAAAACAATGTAGCAACATTGCTCTCTGCTGTAAAGAAAGCTAAGTCAAGCATTTCTTGTCTGTCCTTTGAAGTTGAAATTATTTCATGTATTTCCCTTTGAAGTTATAATTTGGATTTGATGAGTCTGGAGTGAAGCATCCTGCCTATTGTTTTAACTTAAGGAATAATTACTAGAGATTACATATGGAATGTCTTTTATTGATGTGGTTTCCTGCAGGTGCAAGATAACAATTATGCAGTATTTGTTAGCCTGGGAACACCAGGAAAGTGTAAAAATATATGATGTAATTGGAACAAGGACTGCAATAGCAATTTAAACAGAGGGAATCAGACGGCATTAAGCATTTTTGTCTTGATCATCCAACTCACAGCACTGTCTTGCTCTACATGTAAGTTATCTTAAATTTGTGTTTTCTTTAAGAAATAGCTAAAAACTAGAAAGATTAGACTGTGTTTTTCTGTGATGTCAGAACTATACTAATGAATTATTTTAAGCATTTATGTGTGATCTTTGAACTCTTGACTAGCACTGTGCAGTAGAAAGTATTGTCTTGCGGTTTTAATTATTTATTATTAAATATTTTAAAATCTTGTAACTGTGGCTTGTTTGTGTAGAGATAAGTTAAGCTCTAAGAGTACACTGCATGTATATAAGGATCCTGTACCAAGTCACTTTAATAAGCCTTTACTGTTTAGTCATACTACCAACTGGATAGTAATATTGCACAGTAATAACTGGACACCCTTTTAAGGGCCTTTGAGTAGCTGATACATATTAGATGGGTGGTGGCAGAGATTACTACCATATAGTCTGGGTAAAATGAGCACAGCTGGAGAACCTGTGCCAGCCTTCCCCAGAAGTGTCTGTGTGGTTGTATAAACTCTTATCTCAAAGTGTGTGTGTGTGTCAGCTACTTGGGCAGGGGCATGAAGCACTGGCTAGACAGAGAGGATGCTGGAGATTTTAGCTTGCCCAGCTGGCTGAGATTTGAACCCTATAGCTGTGCCAGTGGGGACTCTTATTGGGGACCTGGAGAGCAAGGGAGTGACTGGACCCGGACTGACTGTGATTTCTGTGTGCTCTCAAAGGAAATTGCACTTTACTGTGTGTATTTGTTATCCTTTTCTCATATATGAGATGCCTTCTCTGGTGTTAGTGGTGAGGATTGAGGCTCCTTGATTGCTGGGCCAGGGCACGGGCATCACAGCAGGTTTATAGTGAGGTACATGCCAAATGGGGCATTGTACTCGATGATTGGCCTAATGAAGGAAGAGTAGAGGGAGACAATGACTTCTTTCTTCCTGGATGCAAAACCCTTAGTAATGAGATGTGCCACATAGAAGGACTTTCTGACCACAGTGGCAACTTGGTGGTCAAAAGAGAGGTTGTTGTCAACCTGTGTTCCCAGATCTTTTATAACGCCTTCTGTGATCAGTTTACTACCATCAATGTGGTAATTCAAGGGAACTGGGTTTTTCCCAAAGGGGATGAAGTCACATTTTTTGGCATTGAGCTTAAGGCCATGGTTTTGACACCAGTTGTTGGTCTCATTGAGGCATTTCTGTAGGATGTCAGCATCACTTGGGGAGTTATAATAGCTCCCAACTTGCAATCATCTGTGAACTTTGTCAGCCAGAGTCCCTTTGTGTTGGCCCGGACTTCAGAGAAGTTGATAACAAACAGGACAGGACCCAGGACCGAACCCTGTGGGACTCCACTCATGATTGGTTGGCAGTCTGACTTGGAGTCAGCTACTTTCACACTGTGGGTTCTATCTGTGAACCGGTTTGCAACCCACCTAGTGATATAGGGGCTTAGTAAGTTTTTCTATGATTCCTGAGTGGGGAATGGTATCAAAGGCCTTGGCCAGATCAAGGTAGGCTGTATGAACCACCTTACCTTCATCTACAGCTCTGGTGACTGACTCAAAGAAGTCAAACAAGTTGAGCAGGTATGATCTACCCCTCACAAAATCAAACTGTGTAGGATCCAGAGTTTGGAGATTCCCTATATCCTTTTTTTTTTAGGTCCATGATGATGTGTTCCATAGCTTTGCATATCAGACTTGTCAGGCTAATGGGGTGATAGTTCCTGGGGTCTGTAGTTGCTTCTCCTTTGTGAGAGGGATGACTGTAGCAGTGCACCATTCAGTAGGGGCAAAGCCTGCGGTGAGGCTGTGATTGAACAGGGCACACAGGCAAGGTGCCAGTTCACTGTGTAGTTCATGTAGAACACAGCCAGGGATACTGTCAGGTCCCATAGAAGCTGTATTCTTGGCCTTGGACAGTGCTGGTTTAATCTGTGGAGCAGTAATACTAGGTGCCTGGCAATCTACTGGTATTGTGATTGGTCCTTTGGGGGGGTGGGGTAAGGTTAGCACTGAATCTGTATGCCAGTATATTTGCAATATCTGTTGGCTCAGTATAGGAGGTACCAATGTGCAGTAGCTCAGAGCAAATCTGGGTATTGCCATGGAGATTCTTTACATAACTATAGAAGGCCTTGTGGTTGTCTTTACTTTCTGCTGCAATTCTGTTTCCATAGCTAGCTTTAGAGGATTTGATGAGGGATCTCAACTTTTTGTTGAGGCTGATAAGGGAGTTTTTCCAGTCTTGGGACTTCACCATATTCTGCATCAGTTTCCTCCTTCTGTTGTAGAGTTTGTTTATGGCAGGGGACCACTAGATTGGCTTCCTTTTTTTTGAGGAGAGCATCTTAGTTCTATTGGGTATAGTGAGATCAATGTGTTTGTGTACATGTTCGTACAGTGCATTGGTGTATGATTTGGTGGTCATGCAACTATTCTCCATTTGCATGGGTGCCGTGAAGTTAGCCACCTCTGTTTTTAGGATACCAAAGTTAGCTTTGGAGAAGTTTTTCATGGTGGTTACCTTTGTTGGGGGGTGGGAGTGATGTGGATTTCCAAGGTGATTAGCTTGTGATCAGATCTAACCAGGGAGGAGTTGACTATTGGTGTAGAGCAATGGTCGCCCATGTTAGTAATGACCAGGTCAAGGATGTTGCTACCTCTAGTGGGGGTAAGAATGAGCTGGTCAAGGGCATTGGAATTAATGAATTCCAGAAAGCGTTGGGCAATTGTATTGGTACATGAGTAGTTTTCCCAGTTAATGGAGGGGTAATTGAAGTCACCCAGTATGAAGGTGTTAGGTTGGACCCTAATATTCTCCAGGGTGCTTAGGAATGTGGAGTGTGAATCTTGGAACAGGGTTGGGGACCTATAGCAGGCTACGACCTGAATTGCTGTCTTACCCAATGTTAACTGCACCTGAAATATCTCAGATGCGTTATGCTGGGCTACCAGTCTGGAGGTGTATGCATCCTTTATGAATATGGAAACACCACCACCTTGGGGCTGAAAGGTGTGGAATGAGTTGTAGCCTGGTAGTGCAGGGGTGCCTTCTGCTGCCTTGAACCAGGTCTCTGTTACAGCAGAAATGTTGATATTCTCCATTTTAAGGACTACATCTAAGACTCAGATATTTAGTGGTCCTAACCACTGAGATTGCTCATCTGTCTAAGTTGTAATTCAGTTTGCTGCATTTCAGTATTACTGACTTGGAAAGATTTCAACTTAAGTCTTTATTGTCAGAATTACTGATTGCATAGGTTCATAGGTTCATAGGTTCATACTAGGCTATCTGCCCGAGGGCATTTACAAGCCTAGCCCATAGTTTTGTGGCTTACGCCACCCCTTTAGTATGGGGAACTATACCCATTATTTTGCTGTGCCTCTGTCGAGCAGTGACACTGAGGTAATCCCTGGGGTATATCTGCGATCTCCCATCCATTGGTCAAGATTTCTCTTGAACATGGCCAGCAAGGTGCTCTGCCTCACATATACCGGGATTTTGTTCCACAGCATAGGGAGTCTTTGGGTGATGAATCTATCCCTCCAGCACGTCCTATTAATAGCTGTGTCGAGGTTTAAGTCTCCCGCCCTTGTGGCTCTGACGGATCTAGATTTTTTGAGGTGAAGCATATTCATCAAATCTGGGTTTGACATGGCCTTGTATGTTAGGCAAAGGTCACCTCTGAGCAAGCGGTAGGCGACTGAGTAGAGCTGGAGTTCTTTCAGTCGGGCAGCATAGGACAGATGTTTGAGACCCTTTATCCTTTTGGTGAGGAACTTTTGTGGCCTCTCCAGCTGCTGCAAGTGTCGGGTCAGATACATTCCGAATGGGGCATTGTACTCAATCATTGGTCTGATGAGTGATGAGTATAGGAGACTATGACCTCCCTTGATCTAGATGAGAATCCCTTCATGATAAGGTGGGCAATGTAGAAGGTCTTCCTAACTACTTTAGCTACATGGGTGTCGAATGACAGACTACTGTCAACCTGGGTCCCCAGGTCCCTGATAACTTCTTCTGTGCTCAGTGGATTGCCACCTATTTGGTAGCTAGGGGTAACCTTGTTTTTCCCGAAGGGTATGACTATGCATTTTTTGGCATTTAACTTTAGGCCATGGCTCTGGCACCAGTTATCCATTTCTGTGAGACCCTTCTGAAGGATATCTGTGTCAGATGTGTTTTCTACAATGGCTTCAGTTTGCAGTCATCTGCAAACTTTGTCAGCCATAACCCTCCTGTGTTTGCTTGTACTTCGGAAAAGTAGATGCCAAACAAGAGTGGGCCCAGGACTGAGCCCTGTGGTACACCACTTGTGACAGGCTTTGAGTCTGACATGGCGCCAGCAACTCTGACCCTGTGGGTTCTGTCACTCAGCCAGTTTGCAACCCATCTTGTGATGTATGGGTTAACATTTAAGCTGATGAGTTTTTCAATGATACCCGAGTGGGGTATTGTATCGAAGGCCTTTGCCAGATCGAGGTAGGCTGTATGGACTGCCTTTCCCTCATCAATGGCTTTGGTGACTGTTTCAAAAAAGTCAACCAAGTTTAGAAGGCATGATCTGCCTTTGACAAAGCCAAACTGGGATGGATCCAAAGTCTGCAAATTCCCTATGTCTTTATTTATGAGGTCCATTATGATCCTCTCCATGGCTTTGCAGATAAGGCTTGTCAAGCTAATGGGCCGGTAATTTCCAGGGTCGGTGGAGGCACCGCCTTTGTGAAGTGGGACCACAGTTGCAGTGCGCCACTCCTGGAGTGCGTATCCAGAGGTAAGACTATGATTAAACAGCTGTCCTAGCTGTGGGTTTAATTCCTCGTTGAGTTCGTGGAGCACACAGCCGGGGACACCATCAGGTCCCATGGATGCAATGTTTTTTGCTTTGGAGAGAGCAGTTCTCACTTGGGCGTTGGAGATGTTTGGGGGGCTGCAATCGCTTGGTATAGATATCTCTCCTTTTGGGGGAGTTTGCACTGAACCTGTCAGCCAGTATGTTGGCAATGTCTGTAGGATCAGTAATCTTCACATCATTTTGAACTAGTTCTGATCATATCTGGGAGTTCCCTCCCAGGTTTCTAACATAGCTAAAGAAGGCCTTATGATTGTCTTTTGAGTCTTTAGCTATTTTTCTCTCAAAATTTGCTTTGGATGATTTTATGAGAGCTCTTAGTTTTTTACTTATAGTGATCAAGGGTGTCTTACCTTTTAAGGATTTTGCTCTATCTTGTAGTAGCTTCCTCCTTTGTGTTTGTAGTTTGCGCTTTTATATATTTTATTTTATTTAGGTCATGTCCTTATATTTGTAGGGTGCAATCTAGAAAGTGGTAATTTTGGTGAACTTTGATTTATAGCTGTTTTAGAATGTAACTTGTATTTTGAAAAAAGAAAGCCTAAGATATGCACATGGTAGTGAGTTATACTTGTTTGTTTTATTTGTTCACTCTAGAGTACAAATCTGAGACCCTGCAAAAGCTCTTGGTATGAACTCTGTGTATCTGTATACTAGGGAGTGCTATGGCTAGGCTAATGGTGAGGATTTAGTGGAATACAGAGGTACAACAAAGTATTCATTTTTGTGTATGTGCCCAAATGACTATGAAATAATGTGGGTAGCTAACAGATAAATGTCTGTTAGGATATACTACCTGCAGATACCTGCATGGAGCACAATTTATATTAATCATTTTCTAAACTTTACTCCATTTACTTATAGCTGCCCACTTTAGAAATGCATGCTACTTCTAACCCTGCCCCTGCCCTAACCCTACCATGCATCTTACCTTCCCATAATGCTGTCACTTTTCAAACAAATGTCAAAGGAATGTGGTCAGGTTCATAGGTTCATAGATTAGTACTAGGTCAACTGCCCTTGCGAGCCATTTTAAACCTAGCCAATTATCCCTTGTGAGACTCAAACCCCGCACCTTGTGTTTGTAAGGCAAACACCTTAACCAATAGGCCAGGTTATGGATAGAGTATCAGACAAGGAAACTTGTTTCCTTTTTTAATGTCCTGAATGTTGATTTTTTTTTTTTTTTGATACAGTGAAACCGCCATGTTTAGGTGGATGTTTTGTGTGTCAACCAAGTAAGATATCAATTATTCCTTCATTAGGTGTTTGTAAGGCAAACACCTTAACCATTAGGCCAGGTTATGGATAGAGTATCAGAAAAGGAAATTTGTTTCCTTTTTTAATGTCTTGAATGTTGATTTTTTTTTTGATACAGTGAAACATCGCCATGTTTAGCTGGATGTTTTGTGTGTCAACAAAGTAAGATATCAATTATTCCTTCATTATGCAGTTTATATATATATATATATATATATATATATATATGGATTCACTATACAATCTCAAAATACTGAAATGTCGAATTTCAGTATTTCGAGACTGAATAGTCGAAAACCCACATACATGAAAACCGATAATCACGAATACCACAACCGCGACCATTCACACACAAACCAGGACATAATCATACACACATGCACCTACCTAACTAAACAAACATAACAATGCACACAAGCACACCTAACCTACCTATAAGCAGGACCCCCCACACCTCCCCTATTTATATATTCTAACTTCGAGATCGCACTAAACATACAAACACACAAAAAACACCACCGCACACACTCACACACACACACACACACACACACACACACACACACACACACACACACACACACACTAAAATCCCTACTCAATATCCTCAAGGGAATTTTCCCTTTTCCCCACTGTAGTGCGATCTCAGAGTTGTTATATATTAGTAGTAGGGGTGTGGGGTGCAGTCCCACATGTGGGGTGCAGGGGGACTTGCCCTCTGCATAATTTAGTGTAGTATATTCGTTTTTTTTTTGTTTTTTTTTGTAATTATTTGGTGAACTGTTGTTTAGTGAAAGTGCATTGCCCGGGAAATGCACTTTCGCGAGACTGGACTAGCAAAATTTTGTTTAGCTGAAGTGTAAATTCAATGGGTAAAAGTAGACCCATATATATATATATATATATATATATATATATATATATATATATATATATATATATATAAACACACATTCATGCACGCACACACACACACACTCACACACACACCCACAGAAATATATTTATGAGTACATACACTCACACACACACATAAATATATTTATAAGTACACTTACTTTGATCAAGAAATCAATAAGTTCAGTGACAACGAGGTCAACCACAAAAGGTCATGTTACCATGGATATGCTGAAAAAGAATCTCATTGCATGCAACTTTCAGACACACAAAACAAATAATATCGCTGTGCCCCCCCCTGCTAATTATATATACTGACCTCAAGATTGCACAATCCCTGGGTAAATTAAATATCCCCCCCGCCTGCATCCTCACACCTCTGCTACTTATATTTACCAACTACAAGATAATGGTCAAAATTGTGATCTCAGCTGTATCACAACCTTGCACTAACATCCACTTACACTGCAATATTTTTATATTTCACTATTGTGTGGCACTTTGATTTTGGGATGTTTCATTAATTTTGGATCAATGTTATGAATGTCACTGTTTTGGTCATTTGACATTCTAATGTGTATCCTATATATATATATATATATATATATATATATATATATATATATATGTGTGTGTGTGCGTGTGTGTTTGTGTATGTGTGTGTGTGTTTGTGTGTGTGTGCATGTATGTGCATGTGTGTGTGTGTGTGTGTGTGTGTGTGTGTGTGTGTGTGTGTGTGTGTGAGTATGCTTGTGTGTGTATGCATGTGTGTGTGTGTGTGTGTGTGTGTGTGTGTGTATGTATGCATGTGTGTGTGTGTGTGTGTGTATGTATGCATGTTGTGTGTGTGTTTATGTGTGTGTGTATGCACGCGCGCGTGTGTGTGCGTATGCTTGTGTGTGTATGCATATGTGTGTGTGTTTGTGCGCGTGTGTGTGTGTGTTTGTATGTATGCGTGTGTGTGTGTGTGTGTGTGTGTGTGTGTGTGTGTGTGTGTGTATGCATGTTGTATGTGTGTTTATGTGTCTGTGTATGCGCGCGCGCGTGTGTGTGTGTATATGTGCGCGCAGTCTGCCGAATCTTTATTTTGTCGATAGAGTGAAGCGCTAGGAATATTTGCTGACAGAACTCATTATCGAGTGCTGGAGCTGTCTAAAGACAGAAGATCGAGTGTGTGAGGTTAAGATAAGTGTGGATTTGGGGTTTTAATGCTGACACATTCAGACATATAGAAAGTTTAAATATTAAGGTTATGAGTGTGTGTGAGTGTTTGCAGGTTAGAGTTAAAGTAAGGGCAAGGAGGGGGTTAGAGTTAGTGCTGTGCATGTGTGCTGTGGTATGTGGTATGTGTCTGAATGTCTTGTGGAGCGGTAATGTTCTGGAATGTGTTTTATGTAGAGTATAGGGTTGGGGTTAGGGGCAGGGGCAGGGATGGAGAAAGGATTAACAAGCAATAGTAAGGATGAGCAGGAGACCTTCAAGTTAAGCTCCTTACCCCAAATGCAGCAGTGTGAAAGTGATTACCTTAAGTAGGGCCTGAAAAAGATGTAGACCCTGCATTACAGTTGTCTCTTCTTCATTAAGACTTGTTTTGTTTCATTTGAAGCAGTCTTATTTTTGGCAAGGCTGCTTTTATTTTTAAGAACATGTGCTTGTTTCATTTTCAAACCATGTCGTGTTCAGAGACAACATTCTACCAGTTTTGTATGAAACCAAAAAAATAAAGATGCGTAAAATATACATGCAATGTTACACACATGTACAAGTTTTGAATATGTGGCCTACAGCATACCAGTAGGGTACCACCTACTTTTCATTATCAGTTATGAACTACAGACTTGAAGGAATTGCTTAACTTCAGAACCACATTGCGAGGACTGACTTATACCAGTAACCAACATAGTCATTTGTTTTCATGAATGGTAAGCTAAGAAAGATATCATTATACACATGAACAAGTTTAGTCCCTGAAGTAGTATGTGCTGAGGGCAGTTGCATATGAGGGTAAAAATAAAATGTCAGTTCAAAGCCAAGTTGAAACAAAGAAGAGAGGCAATTGAGCAATAGGAACGGAAAAAAGCTTGGTAAGAGAGATGATCAGAATAACATAAGTAAAGTCAGAAGATGAGAAGACATAGGAAAGAATAACTAGTAAAGTGAAGTAGAGGCAGGAGTTAAAAAGGAAAAAGGGGTGAAATAACAGACTTATTTAGTATTTAGTATTTAGGGTGAGAGACGACTGGTGATTGGAGCAGGTTTCAATGGGCCTGTTGGTGAAGGGAACAGAGGGGATGAGGAAGTGATGGGTAGGTTTGGTGTTAAGCAAAGGAATGCAGAAGGTCAGATGGTAGTGGATTTTGCAGAAAGGATGGACATGGCTGTGGTGAATACATATTTTAACAAGAGGGAGGAGCATAGGGTGATGTACAAGAGTGGAGGAAGATGCACACAGGTGGATTATATCTTATGTAGATGGGCCAGTCTTAAGTAGATTGGAGACTGTAAAGTGGTGGCAGGGTAAAGTGTAGTTAGGCAGCATAGGATGGTGGTTTGTAGGATGATGTTGGTGATCAAGAAGAGGAGGAGGAGTGTGAGGGCAGCACCAAGGATCAAATGGTGGAAATTGTAAAAGGGTAATTGTGAGGTGGAGTTCAGGGAAGAGTTAAGAAAAGCACTGGGTGGCAGTGAAGGGTTACCAAATTGCTGGGTAACTACAGCAGAGCTAGTAAGGGAGATGGCTAGAAAGGTGCTTGGGATGACAGCATGGAGGAGACATGCTGGTGGAATGAAGAAGTACAGGAGAGTATACAGAGAAAGAGGTTGGCGAAGAAGAAGTGGGATTGTCAGAGAGATGAAGAAAGTAGACAAGAGTATAAGTAGATGAGGTGCATGGCAAAGAGAGAGGTGGCGGAGGCTAAGGATAAGGAGTATGAAGAGTTGTATGAAAGGTTGGACACTAAGGAGGGAGAAAAGGACCTGTACCAATTGGGTAGACAGAGGGACCGAGCTAGGAAAGATGTGCAGCAGGTAAGGGTGATAAAGGATAGTGAAGGAAACATACTCACACGTGAGGAGAGTGTGTTGAGCAGATGGAAAGAGTACTTTGAGGGGCTGATGAATGAAGAGAATGAGAGAGAGAGAAGGTTGGATGATGTGCGGATAGTGAATTATGAAGTGCAGTGGATTAGCAAGGAGGAAGTACAGACAGCTATGAAGAGGATGAAGAATGGAAAGGCTGTTAGTCCATATGACATACCTGTGGAAGCATGGAGGTGTTTAGGTGAAATGGCAGTGGAGTTTTTAACTAGATTGTTTAATGAAATCTTGGAAAGTGAGAGGATGCCTCAGGAATGGAGAAAAAGTGTTTTGGTACTGATTTTTAAGAATAAGGGTGATGTGCAGAGCTGTAGTAACTATAGAGGAATTAAATTGATCAGTCACAGCATGAAGTTATGGGAAAGAGTAGTGGAAGATAGGTTAAGAAGGGAAGTGATGATTAGTGATCAGCAGTGTGGTTTAATGCCAGGAAAGAGCACTACAGATGCGATGTTTGCTCTGAGAGTGTTGATGGAGAAGTACAGAGAAGGTCAGAAGGAGTTGCATTGTGTCTTTGTGGACTTAGAGAAAGCATATGACAGGGTGCCTAGAGAGGAGAGTTGTGGTATTGTATGAGGAAGTCGGGAGTGTCAGAGAAGTATGTAAGAGTGGTACAGGATATGTACGAGAGCGGTGAGCTCTGCGGTAGGAGTGACGTATGCATTTAAGGTGGAGGTGGGATTACATCAAGGATCAGCTCTGAGCCTTTTCTTATTTGCAATGGCGATGGACAGGTTGATAGACGAGATCAGACAGGAGTCCCTGTGGACTACGATGTTTGCAGATGACATTGTGATCTGTAGTGAGAGTAGGGAATAGGTGGAGGAGACCCTGGAGAGGTGGAGATATGCTCTAGAGAGAAGAGGAATGAAGGTCAGCAGGACTAAGACAGAATATATGTGTGTGAATGAGAGGGAGGATAGAGGAATGGTGAGGATGCAGGGAGTAGAGGTGGTGAAGGTGGATGAGTTTAAATACTTGGGATCAACAGTTCAGAGTAATAGTGAGTGTGAAAGAGAGGTGAAGAAGAGAGTACAGGCAGGCTGGAGTAGGTGGAGAAAAGTGTCAGGAGTGATTTGTGACAGACGAATACCAGTAAGAGTGAAAGGGAAGGTCTACAAGAGGGTAGTGAGACCAGCTATGTTATACGGGTTGGAGACAGTGGCATTGACAAAAAGGCAGGAGTCATAGCTTGATGTGGCAGAGTTGAAGATGTTAAGATTTGCACTGGGTGTGACAAGACTGGACAGGATTAGGAATAAGTATATTAGAGGGTCAGCCCAGGTTGGAAGGTTTGGA
This sequence comes from Protopterus annectens, assembly GCF_019279795.1. NCBI lineage: Eukaryota > Metazoa > Chordata > Ceratodontiformes > Protopteridae > Protopterus > Protopterus annectens. The sequence continues at coordinate 1,603,028,226 of NC_056743.1, read as the reverse complement.
GACAAAGCCAGAGAGGCAAGATTACATTGGTTTGGACATGTGCTGAGGAGGGATGCAGAGTATATTGGGAAAAAGATGCTAAGGATGAAGCTGCCAGTAACAGGAAAAGAGGAAGGCCTAAGATAAGGTTTATGGATGTGGTGAGAGATGACATGCAGGTGGTTGGTGTGACAGATCAAGATGCAGAGGACAGGAAGAAATGGAAACAGATGATCCGCTGTGGCGAACCCTAATGGGTGCAGCCGAATGAAGAAGAAGAAGATTTAGTAGAAAATCTCATAAACAGTCAAAGTACACATAGCAGCAAGCAGTGGTACAAGGTGCATCTCTGAAAAATGAATAGCCAAGCGTACAATGTCCCTGTATAAGGAAAATACTTTACAGGATAACATATTGTTAATTATTTGTTTGTATAGATGGTTTATTGGTTGTCTGTTTGTCTGCCTGTTACTGTTAATGGGTTTAGTAGGCCAGTCCAAAGACACTTTTAATCCATGACCTGTGCCAACAAAGCTGTAATAATTTATTTAGTAATTCACTCCATTCATTCATTCATTCATTCATTCATTCATTCATTCATTCATTCATTCTTTCATTCATTTAATAACATTTGTTTACTGGGAAAGTCTGACTAGTCACATAAAGTGACCCTTCAGAGGAGATCCAGGGAGAAAATCTCCAAAATGTAGCATATACATACTATACTTTTTAAAAGTTGTAAAAACTTGGACATAATATACATATACAGTAGTTTTTTAAGTTTCAGAAACCCAGTACACTCATTTTAAAGTTTCAAAAACATAATACATACAATGGAGAACTTTCAGAAATACACAATAGTCTTAAAGTTTCAAAACAATGTAGTTAATAGTGGAGAACTGTGGCAATCTCCAATGAAAGAGCAGTGCTTATACAACACTCACAACAATCGTGTTGTGCCTCCATTATACACAAAAATGATATGAAATATATTTGTGCAGTAGATACACGGTACACCTTTGGTATGATCAGAAACAGTAATCAGATATTGGGAAACTGTCAGAAAGTTGGCTGTGATTAAGGACAAGTAGAAATGTGAAACAGGAAAAACAGTTAGTAGTGTACAAAAAGCAAACAACAGAGCTGAGAGCATCTGGAAAAGGTTAGGGTAGCCTAGTTTAAGAGGGTACTCACCTGGGAATAGAGCAACAGCAGAACCCAGAGCCAGAGATGTTGTTTAAGTTGCAATCTGAAGATGTGATATTTGTAAATTTGTCTGAGAGCCAGAGAAAGGGAGTTCCACATATGACATATGAGGAATATAAGGAATCCACAGCAAAATTTACAAAACATAATTGAACAAAATCACAGTTTACATTACGGTATACATAGAAATTAAAGTACAGTTTTGTGGGAAATAGTTGAGCATCTGTAAGCAGAACAGAACATTTTACACATTAGTAAGGAGTAGCAAATTGTAATAAAAGTTAATTAGACATTAAAATACTTACATTTAATCTTGCACAGGAATATCCTGATTACTGTTAAAAATACAAAGAATGTGTGGCTTTGTAATCTCTCTTCTGGACATGTTCTTAACCTATCAGTAAACAAGTGCATTTGTATTCCTTTTGTGAACATTGCAGGGATTTCTTTTCAAATGGTTAGGGCACTGAGTTTTCTAATTTCCTATGATAGTTTGTTTCAAGAGGTAGGGGCTACCTTTGTGAATGCTCAATCACCTATTGCTTTAATGAATGCAAGCCTTATTAGAGTTACATTGTTGTCTCTATTAGAATGAAGGGTATAATTATTTTTATTGTGTTTCACTGTAGAGCCTCGTGGTGTGCCTACAGTTTTGTAGATGGAATGTTAAGCAGTTCAGAATAGATCTAGTAATTACAGAAAGCCACTTAGCTTTTATAGAGAGGTGCATGATACTCTCTTAGAGTGACATGGGAAATGTTCTGGCAAATTTTGTTTACTGCTACTTGCAATGTGTTTGTGCTCTTAGCTGAATTTATGACAATAATTTATAAGCATTACTCTATATTAGGAATTAGCATTTGAATGGCTACTGATTTTTTGGATTATATGGGAAGAAAACTGGAATATTTGCAGTCCAATTTGATTTGTTTTATTATGTATACAGACAGCATAAGCCGTTGGTCATAGGTGACTCTATAGTCAGGCACACTGATGTTCCACTCACCAGGCTAAACAAGGAGAAAGTTACTCTCAACTGCCTGTCTGGTGCCAGGATCCACCACATAACACATGCACTCAGGTCACTACACAACAAGTACAGATATGACTCTGTCATTGTCCATGTTGGTGTGAATGACCTGAGACGTACCTCCTTGGACTACATGAAAAGGGACATGGAGGAGCTGTCCGATCTTGTAGCCCAGGCAGGTATGACCCTAGCCCGGAGTAGCATCCTGCCATCACCCAGAATGATATCACAGTACAAGGACAAAATGATTGACTTCAACAATTGGCTAAGCTTCTGGTGACATTCTAAAGGGATCCAGTATCTGTCTGCCTGGTATGACATGATCGACAGGCCACGATGCTTTGCCAGAGATGGCCTGCACCTGTCGCCCCTGGGATTCCGGATACTGGCTAAGGCTCTAGCCACCCCTATAGTGCCTTTTTTAGGCAAGGTTCAAATGACAAATTCACCACCCTAACAGGTACAGGCAAGAAGAATCTGAGGGTATTGCTACTCAATGCTAGAAGTCTAAACCTCAAAATGCACTCTCTCGAGGCACTCCTTAAAATGGAGAACATCGACATCTGTGCAGTGACAGAGACCTGGTTCAAGGCTCCAGAGAGTACCCCTGCATTACCAGGCTATAATTCATACCAAACCTTTCGGCCACCTAACCTGGACCGAAACACTAAAGGCAGAGGCGTGTCCATATTCATTAAGGATATCCACACCTCCAGGCTAGTTGCTCAGCATAATGCATCCGAGATTATCCAAGTGCAACTAACTCTGGGCAAGACCGCAATCCAAATTGTAGCTTGCTACAGATCCCTCACCATGCCCCAGGATTCCCACTCCTTATTTCTTGATACACTGGAAAATATTAGGGTACAACCTAACACCCTAATAATGGGTGATTTCAACTACCCTACCATTAACTGGGAAAACTACTCATGTACAAACTCTTGTGCTCAATGTTTTCTGGAATTCATAAATTCCATTGCCATGGATCAACTTATCCACACCCCCACCAGGGGCAGCAATATCCTAGACCTGGTTATTACCAACATGGGCAACCGGTGCTCCACACCAGAGGTCAATTCCTTGTTGGTCAGATCCGACCACAAGCTAATCACCCTAGACATCCACATCCCTCCCCCACCCCCCATTAGGGAAACCACGGTAAAAAATTTCTCCAAAGCCAAATTCATGCTTCTTAAGACAGAAGTGGCAAACTTCACGACATCCATGCTGACAGACAATAGAGGTATGACTGCTGAATCCTACACAAATGCACTTTATAAGCACTTACACGAGTGCATGGATTGTGCAATCCCTAACAGAACCAAGATGCTATCCTCCAAAAAAAGGAAGCCAATCTGGTGGTCCCCTGCCATAAACAAACTCTACAACAGAAGAAAGAAACTGTTGCAAAAAAGAGTAAAATCCCATGATTGGAGAAACTCCCTGGTCAGCCTCAGTAAGTATGAGATCCCTCATAAAATCCTCCAAAGCTAGTTATGAAAACAAAATCGCCACTGACTCTAAAGACAACCACAAAGCATTCTATAGCTATGTCAAGAATCTCAATGGCAACACTCAGATCTGCTCTGAGTTACAGCACAATGGCACTAAATATACAGAACCAACTGATATTGCCAACATCCTGGCAGATAGGTTCAGTGCTAACTTTACCTCCTGTCATCCCCTAAATGGCCCATCTCTATACCAGAAGAATGCAAAGTTCCTGCAATCATGGCTGCACAGGTAAAAAACACATTCTCCAAAGCCAAGAACACAGCATCCATGGGACCTAACGACATCCCAGGCTGTGTTCTATATGAACTACAGAACGAACTGGCATCCCACCTAAGTACCATGTTCAATGATAGCCTCACCTCAGGCTATGTGCCCACTGAATGGTGCACAGCGACAGTTATCCCACTCCACAAAGGGGGAGCCACCACAGACCCCGGATACTACCGCCCCATTAGCCTAATGAGCCTGGTCTGCAAGGCTATGGAACGTATCATCATGGAACTTATAAACAATGACATTGGTAATCTCCAAACTCAGGACCCCACCCAGTACAGGTTTGTAAAAGGCAGATCATGTCTCCTAAACCTGATAGACTTCTTTGAAGCGGTCACCAAAGCCATAGATGAGGGTAAGGTGTTTCACACAGCCTATCTGGATCTTGCCAAGGCTTTCGACACCATCCCCCACTCTGGAATTATAGATAAACTCACTAAACTAGGTATAAATCCCTATGTCACAAGATGGGTTGCCAACTGGCTCACTGACAGAACCCACACTGTGAAAGTAGCAGACTCCAAATCCAACTTCAGACCAGTGACAAGTGGAGTACCACAGGGTTCAGTCCTGGGTCCTCTCCTGTTTGATATCTACTTCTCTGAAGTACAGGCTAACACAGAAGGTCTTTGGCTAACAAAGTTCGCAGATGACTGCAAATTAGGAGCCATAATCAAAACTCCAAAAGATGTGGGCATCCTACAAAAGGGTCTCATTGAGACAGATGCCTGGTGTCAAAGCCACGGCCTCAAGCTCAATGCCAAAAAGTGCATTGTCATTCCTTTTGGTAAAAACTCAGCACCCATGAACTACCACATAGGTGGTAGTCTACTTAACACCGAAAGTGTGATAAGAGACCTTGGGACACAAGTGGACAGTAGTCTCTCCTTTGATAATCACATCGCCACAGTAGTCAGGAAATCCTTCTACGTGGCACACCTCATCACAAAAGGTTTCTTATCCAGGAAAAAAGAGGTAATTGTTCCCCTCTACTCATCACTCATTAGACCCATTATAGAGTACAATGCCCCTTTTGGTATGTACCTCACAAGACATCTACAACAACTGGAAAGGCCACAGAAATACCTCACAAAGAGGATTACCGGTCTCAAGGAGATACCCTATGCAGACCGTCTCAAAAAACTGCATCTTTACTCCATTGCATATTGCCTACCCAGAGGCAATCTCTGCCTAACACATAAAGCTATGTCAAACCCAGAGCTTTTAGACATGCTCCACTTAAAGAAATCCTAATCCCTACGAGCTACACGCTCTAGGGACCTAAACCTTGTCACCACAATAAACAGAACATGCTGGAGGGATAGATTCCTGTCCCAGGGACTTGCCATACTCTGGAACAAACTACCTATCTATAGCAAACAAAGCTCCTCATTAGCACTCATCAAGAAAAATCGTGATGATTGGATGGGAGATAGGAAATTCACCCCGGGGATCACTTCTGTGTCTCTGCTCGACAGTGGCACAGGAAAATTATTTTCTTGGGTGGCGAAAGCCAGGGTACCTTTGGCTAGGCTTATATAGGCCCTAGGGCCAATAGCCTAGTACCTACCTATGAACCTATGAACCTATGGTCTATTATAATGCCTAGATATCTCTACTAGAGTACTGTTGGAAGAGGTGTTTCCTTCAACCTTTAATGTTTAGTTTTCAGTGTATGTGTAAATCAAACTTAAAGCCTAATTTGAGACCTTCAGTGACTTTGCTACCAGCCAATGAGGGATCATATGCCCTCCACTCAAACCATTCATTCACCTAGATATTAAATATCAAAAGGCTGGTAGCCTTTCCGATTCTTAAGATAAGTACATTCTATATCTTACCAGCTCTGCTATGGAAGTATTTTTCCGCATTAAAATTTCAGAAGCTGTCACATCAGCAAATAGACATCTGTTCCTTGTCCCAGATATGATTTTTAAATTAAATTTATGATTGTGTTTGAGCTTTTTGGAGTACCAGACATTGCTGTATTTTTTAACCAATTACTGTGCATGGTAATTATCAAGTTTCAGATCTTGCCAAAGTCATCTGCTAGACTTTGCTGTAGTTTGGAAGGGGAAGTATTGGATCTAAGGACCACTATGCATATAGTGTTCAGTTTAAATTTAGTAAAGATGATAGGCTATTTATGAATATCGATAATAACAAGGGACCCAGTACTGATCAGTGTGGGGCACCAACTGAAAATGCTTTGCTGTCAGAAGTACAGTTACCAAGATATAGTTTGATGGTTCTCTTATGCAGGTATGCACAGAACCACAGGAGAGCAGAGCAGAGCTGTTTATACCAAAGCTGTGAACAGCCATAAACAGGATGGAGTGATGTACAGTTTTGAACATATGTTTTAGCTCTACAGTGGTTGGCACCAGTAGGCTGCCCTTTCTTCACTGCTTTACAAATTTGATTGGTTACTAAATGCATTTCTGGAAGCCACTGATTTTGGTCTCACAACCACAGATACACTCCCACCTTACACCCCATTGGTCTAAGTGGGAGGATTATCAACCCACCAATCAGAAATATTCCAGCTCCAGAACCTCCCCTATTGTCTTCATAGTGTATACAATGAACTGCTTGTAACAAATCTCTGTACACTGCAGCACTTATTCATCATAGAATAAAGAACTGAGACTTTTAACAAACAGTTCTGAATTGTTTTAATTTCTCTCTGACTGGAGAAGTATTCCTTTAGCACTAGAGGAACATTCTTGTGAGGACCAAAGGCAGGAAGTAACCTTGAGAAAGAAGAGCTGAATTACAGGTGCTCACAGGGCTTAAGGACTTCATGATGAGATATTTACTCTTTTGTGATAATCGCACCTACCTGAGATCAAAAACAAACAGTATCAGTTGAATGTGAGCAGGATCTGCAAGTTAAAAATAGTCTAAACTGTATTTGTGCAGGTGGGGAGGGTGGGCATGACTACCCGCATGCCCCAATGTGGGGGCTGGAGCCCTAGTGTCCTTGCTGTGTATGTATATTAACTCTGAAGTCACTGCACATCAAGCAAAGAAAAAATATTTGGAACATCACAACCTAAAAACATGGGGACAAAACTCAGTAGTCACACATTAGTTATCACACAAGTATCTCACAAACAAACCTGGCACCTCTATTGGAGTGCAGTAACCTTGCCTGAATCCATGCTAATTATCTGACAGTAGATCGCATTTTGATATACAGTCAACTAATAATGGTGTGAGACTTAGTGTAATATGTTTACCAAGGCACAGACAATAGTTGTGGGATGTTTAGTTTTAGGGATTTGTACAATGGTGGCATATTTCAAACTGTTATATTTGGTTCCTGAAGTTGTGATTAGATTAAATATATGACAGAAGAGTATGGCTATATTCTCTAGTAATATTTTAGTAAACTTTTGGTACAGAGTGGAATATCTGACTGACTCATAAATATCTATGCTGTCCAGTGTGTTTTGTACTTGATGGGATGTAGACTTTGAAATAGTTGACATACCGATATGTGTCTGATAGTTAGTTACTACACTGTGTTAGCTGAAATGGGTATTGGGAGGTGCTGGGGATGAGATGATAAGACTCTTTAGATTATTTAGGAAATATCTGTCTATTGATCATTGTGTGCTCTTAGACGTGTTAATGTTATTTCTTATTGTTTTAAATGACTTCCAACATTGTTTTGAGAAAGCTTTATAACAGTTTAGTTTGCTTGTAATTAAAATGTGATGTTTGTTTCAATGTGTGTCTTCTAAATAAAGGCCTTGAAGACCTATTGCTTGTTGCTGACTTTTTCAGTTGTCCGGTAATTGTGTTATTTGCTTTTTTGCTGACGTTTTCAGTTGTCTGGTAATTGTGTTATGCTTGGAAGCTTTGATAAAGAATGCTTCTAATGTCCTGCGTTATACACTGACATATCAGATAATGTCACTGAAACAGTTGCTTTGATGGTATTTTTTTTCTGGTGATTTCTTTGAACTGTAAGGGAGAATAAGTATTTTTAATATTTGGTTCATACATTCATAGGTACTTACTAGGCTATTTATATTCCTATGCTAGTTTTTCTTTAGCTTTTGTAAGATGCATACAAATGTTCAAGAGATGGGCTGAACAAGAATGTTGAGACATTTACATTTTTTCCATGTCCATGAAGGACAAGGGTGCTATCTCGGGGGTGAATTTGTGGTTACCCATCCTTTATCCAAATTACATTTGAGTAATGTAAGAGAAGTATGTTATTTTATGTGGTGTGGAAGATGGTTCTATTGAGGCGGTAGTCTTGGTGGCACAAACATATCCCTCCAACATGCTTACTTTTTTGCAAAAAAAGACTGAGATCCTTTGAGTGGACAGTCATGTTGCCACTGGTCATGTGGATGTGTAATAGATCTGATAAAATAGGGTCTGCTGAAGCATTATTCACAATGCAGATGACATGTAGAGTATGTAATAGTAGCATGTATAACACTGAAAACAGGGACAAGGCTTAGAGATGGTCTGCATAGCTTTTACAATTTAGGCCCCTGAATTATTTTAGTGATAAAAGTATTGTGGTTATTCCAAACTTTTGCAACACAATAGGGTTATATAATAATTAAAACCAGTTATCACCCTGTTTTTTACTTATTTATTGTATTTTCCCCCATATGTGTTCTCTGAGGCTGTCCTTAGTAGCTATGGCTCTGCCTTCCGTTCTGCCATTTTCCACGCCCTGTGTTCTTCCCAGCTTTTTAGTGAATGATTTACTGTTCAGGATAGGTTAGGGGTTAAGGAGGATTTAGTCATTGTGTTTTGGGGAGGGGAACATCACTAGTTTAGGGTGCATAGCCCCTCAGCCTTCATCCTATACTAACTGGTATTTTTTTCAAAATTAGGAGTGGCATTCCATCCAGGATTAGTTTCTGCCTTAGTCCTGTTGAACACCAGGAGAGTTCGACACAGAGCATAATAAAGATAGGATAAAACAAAATGAATAAAAGAATGCCTGTTTCCTATTTAGTGGGCTACTTACCATCTGCCCTGCTTCTGCATGCATGCAGAAGTGATTGCCAGTGTATGTACTGTCAGTGCTTTGTGGCTCAGTAAACTTACAAAGAATCAATGGGGTCCTGCAGAAGGTCATGCTTTTTCTCGGAAACCAAGCACCCTTCCTCTCTGTAGCTTTCTCTTGGTTCTAGAGGGTATTTAGCATGTTAGCTGAAATTCAGTTCTCCTCCTCTCATTCTGCTTTTCACTTCAATTAAAAAAGAGTCTTATAAGCCATGCTTTTGGTGACATATATAATACTACAGGATCTCCGAGTCACTGAATCAGCTTTCCCTCAATGGATTTTTTCCACAGGCTTTATATTTTGAGAAAGACTGTGATTGTAGAAAGCCTAGTCAGTTTGAGAACTAGTATGTAATTCAAAGTTATAACAGCATTATTTTGTTTAACTGAGAATCAATCCTATGTTCCCAAATTACCAGTGCATTGCTATGACACACTTATTATTTTACTAGTAGCTGTTTTGCTCTTTTATTTTTTTCAGTGCTTGACTGTCACACATAATAACTACAGAATCAGTAGCGCTTTAAACAAGTTCTGACATTATTTGCACCCCCCTACTCATTTGTTTTACACTAATTAGATGTGTACCCTGAAACAGATTCCCTGCATAGTTTGTCCTGTTTCACTGTATGCAGTTTCATTAACTGAGCTGCTATACATGTTAATTTGGTTAATTATTTGCCACAGTCCATCTTTTTGTTATGATACACTTAATATTGAAGTGAATTATGCATGCAGCCTTGAGTTTATAATTTTCAGTCACCTGTTGTAGTATAGATTCTTCCTAGTACCAAATACCTATATCGAAATAAAATATATGCATATCTCTGTATCCAGATATAGACGTAGCTATATAACTAATTAATAATAACTATGGAAAAGGAGTATTTCATTCTGAGCTCTACAGACAAAATAAACATACCATTTTCTTTGAAATCTATTATGGCAATCACAGGTGCTGTTTGTGCTAAAATTATGAAAAAATGAAGTAACATAAAGAAAGTGATTAAGAAATGTAACTGTACATATTCTTTAGCCACTGGGCTCATAAGAAACATTACACAAAAACACAGTAATCTGGTGTCGCAGCTTTAAGAGCTCATCTTAGACTCTTTGCATGGTTAATCATTCACATTACCCTGATGGGGCCAGAAATACTAATAAGGATGGTAGTTTCATAGTGCAGACCTTACTCATGAATAATCAAACTGAAGGCAGTGCATCACAGTTTACACAAAAGATGCAATATGTGTTAGTTTAATGGCCTAGAGCTGATACAGTCCTGAGTCAGATTCAAACCAGTAACTGTGAAAAACAATTTACTACAAGGCCATTGAGCCCCAATCTAATGAATCTTGTCTAACTTATTTATTCTGTATGTTTACTACCCTATAGGAATAGTGACATTTGCTTTATTGTATAAAGAACATAATACATTTGAAGGGAATACAAAGATTTAAATCAGCTGAAATAGGGGGAAAGCTGATGTGTCTTTAAGAACATAATTTCATCCCGTTAAGTTGCTTGATGTTCTTTTTAGAGAATAGATGTACTTCATTCTAATGTAAATGAAGCCTTTCACCTGCTGAAGTGAACCTTTACAGCTGTGTTGCTCACAGTATCTTTATCCCTGTATTACTCCATTCCAGAACCAGCTGGAGCCGCTACAAATCGTGAAAGGCAGGAAGCTGCTGTGAGTTAGAAGAGTGCTTGGAAACCATTGCAGCAACCGACAAGAGAACATCTCTCTCTCTTTCACATGCTCTTCCCTCAGCTCTGATTGACAGTTTCTTGCTTTCACATATTGTTAATTTGCTGTACCAGGGGACATGCGAAAAGAAGGTTATTCATTCTGAGGCATTCAGCAGCGATCGCTCAGTGTCTGGATAGCAGATCCATTCTGAAGAAGTGTCTGTGAACTTCAAAGTAAGAAAAAAATAAAAATAAAATAAGGAGCAGTTAAAAAAGTAGCCAGAGGCACGATCTGCAGGCAGCTGCTTGGATTAATGCTTGTGCTTGACACTAGAAAAAACATCAGGTGCAGTAGTTCTGCTAAAAGGTAACATGGACAGTAGAAATGTGATTTAAGGGTCTGTCATAAGGGCTCTTGACAATTTTATATCTAATAGTAACATAAGAAGAGATTTTGAAATGTCTGTGTGCTTTTCAGTACTGCATTAATAAAGCAGTGCAGTATAATATATTCACATAAAAAAATAGCAACAGATGAGACTTTGTGGAACGGCTACAGTCTTCTGATATTACTTTAGTGAGAATTAACAGTCACAGCTGTTGATAGAACTCTGGGCTGCTGCAATTTCAAGGACTGAACCAGTGGAGGCATTGGAGCTGATGTTTGCTACTTTGGGGCTGGTGGAAGGTTTGGAACTGGGATATGGACTAGCAGCTTGCAAGCTGGTAGTTCAACTGATTTGGCAAAAGACATACGAGTCCTCAAGAAACCAGTTCTAAGGGAACTATAACGTAAAGAGCTGGGGTCTCTTTTGCTACTCATACAGCCAAAAATGGTGGAGTTGGAAAAAGAAGTCCTTCCTCTCCCACCACGATATCGGTTTCGGGATCTACTTCTAGGGGAATGGCAACCTGATGACAGGTAAGTGGCACATAATATTTGTTCAGCTTCTGTTTTGCTTTCAATGTGAGAATAATATTGCTTTTGAATCCTTGAGTGAATGGAACACTTCTGATATCCCTATTGAGAAGATTTATGTAAAAAGTTTGTTTGCTGGTCTCATAAGTTTCTTTGTTCCTAATACTGTATCACTTATGTGGATTTCAGTAAGCATCCAAAAATTCAAGTTACAGTGGCCAGTGCCATATCACAGTATCCACACATGATTTTTGATTAGCAAGTGGCCACTTTGTTTAGGCTGTTGATTTTTTTTTTTTTTGTTTACATTTTGTTGTATTTATAATATTGCTGCTAAAACTTTACACTAAAAAAGTTTTGGAATTAATAAATAAATGCAGAGGTTGGAAAATCTGAACAAGTCCTAAACTGAAAATGAAGCTTGTTTTTAATCAAGACGTAATGTGAACCTCAGAAGAACAGCTGTAAAGCAGTCTTGTTGAATTGCAAGACATATGCCTTCATTTTCTCTGTCATTTTGTTTCATTCCTTATTTTCCTTCCCTTTCCATTTTTCCTTTATTCATTTTTCTTTTTTATTTGCACATTTCCTGATGTACTCGTATCATGCTTATCTGCCCCCCAACCCCAAGAAGAATTATCTTTTGCTTTGTGGTGCTGTAACCTGCTCTTAATGCCCCATCTTACGGCAGATTTCTTTGTCTGGACTTCTGTATCAGTGTTGCAAACATCCTGAACCATTTTGAATAAGAGAACTAAGGGAATTCTGACATGTTAACCTTTTTAGATAGAAAGGGGTATTCTTGGCTGGTGTACAGTTAAGTGAGTGTGCAGCTCTCCTCTAAAACACAGGTCATTAATATTTAAAAGTGAAGCAAAAACACTGCACTGATTTTCTGTGTATATACACACACACACACTTATGATAACCTTCTAAAATATGAATGACATAGACTCTGGACAGGACCAGACCTGTTTGGAGCTCCCATTTACTAAGGATTCAGGACTCTCCATTCCACTGTATGTTGCTTTCTCTGGTTTCTGTTCAGCACTGATGCTTCCTGTCTGTCAGAGATCGTAATGCAATGAAAAATGGTGACATACTAATTGTTTGTGTGTATGCTGAAGGTGGGGGAAGTCACAATCCTTTATGCAGTAGGGACTAGAGGAATTTCCCCAGGTACCTCATGTTGCCTTTCTTCAACAGGTCTGCACTAATAGTTGTTGAGGTGGTTAGAATGTAAAATGTTGACTGTACACAGCAAGACAGAGAGAAAAAATAATAATTGTCCTATCAGTAAAATGGACAGTGGCTCTGAAATTTTCTTGTTTAACAAAACTGAAATTAAGTAGTGAAATGGTTAACAAATAAATATGCAAAACACTGTATAATGAATGCTTGTTGCTTTTCAGTGTCAGTCATTTAAAACTGTGGCATTCACTTATTGCTGTACAATTCTTTTCATGAATGATGTGTTTAAAAATATCAAGATACCTACTATTTTCATGTTATACCACTCATGAATTAGCATAATGGATTTTGGTACTTGAATGTTCTTTCTTGTTGTCTATGTTTTATTTTTGGAAAAGTGCTTTTATGAATGTTGCTCTAACTTTAAATGCTTACCTTTATTTTTGTCCTGGAGATCCTCATGATTTTCACTGCATAGTCAGCTGGAGCTAAATTCTGCAAATGGGGGCTACATTTCTTGAAATGACACAGTAATTAGGTGAAGGGCTGACACAGGTTGGCAGTCATCTTGTAAAGCTGAGATTTCCTGTTATTTCCTGCCTCAAAATGTCTTATTTGTTGACATTAAGGTACACCTACTATTATGCTGTGAGCATTTGTTTCCATGTTTTCCAAGATAACTGCCTGCTCCCTGACTTTGGCTAACATTAGTAGAATACTGGTGTCTTCTACCCCACCATATCACCCTAGATAGGACACAGAATATTCCTCCTACTTGGCCTTCTGTATAAAACAGCAGGCTACATTTCCTATTTTGGGTTCCAGCACCACAGGTGGGAGAGACAATGACATTGTGTCTGGATTTCAGATGTTGTTGACAGGGTGCTCTTAATCACAATTTCTATTTCTCGTGAAATATCTTGATGCATTGCTTCAATATTTGTCAGCAGAATCATGTGGTAATATCTTCCCATTGCATTCACTTTATGAATTTTACATTTGTATTCAGTGGAGGACCTCATCGGAAATAGGCAGTGAAGACATTCAACTGGTTGTCGTCTTTAATGTTTCAAAAAAAATAATAAAAAAGCCATGTTATGCAGAAACTTGAAGCTATCATTAAATGCATTTTTGGAAGAAAAAAAATGATAATATTTATGCTGTTTTTTTATTGAGTTTAAATACTGAAGATTTGTTAACAGATTACTTAGCTGATATACAAGACCTTTCTTTTCTAATTCAAAGTATTGTATAACAGACTCCTTTCTTGCTGCTTAATAAGATTTTCATTCCCCTTGATTTGACTGCAGCTTTTCATTTAGGCTTGAAAACTGCAAAGAATATGGCATGTGTTAATATGGCTGTGGCAGGTGTAATTCTCCCTATAGAAGTAATGTTGTTGACTTTTCAATGAAACATTCATGTATAAAGTAAACTACGTGTGATGCAAAAAATGTGAAGTATGTTTGGTAGATTTATGCAGCTGGAGATTCACTATTGCCAGTAGAATGGAAGAGCTGTGTATCTAGTAAATTTTAGTTGGTGAAAGGATATAATAATCTGCCTTAGCATAATGCAAAAGTCCTGTTTTATTTTGGCCAGGTGAAGTAATGTACAGCTGCTTTCATCCCCCCCCATGTAGGTAAAACTGCTTTTCATAAACCCTACTTCTTCAGAACAAATATTTTTTTCTCAGAAACCTGGGATGTGATGCAGACAGTGCAGAAATATCAAAGGACGTGAAGCTGGTGTCCATGCTACTGGTGTCGACACAACTCTTTTTTTCAGTCTAGCTAAGGCAAAGCCAAGAGAAGAAACTGCTTTCTGTAAGCAGTACATAGCATAGGAAATGTATTACATGACTTAACTACAGACTGCTGCCCTCTGCTGGTCACTTTTGATAATTTGAATTCTTGGCAGCTGTAGAAGCACAAGATATGGCAGCTGAAGATCACATAGTCTGTTAACATTTGTCATAGATGTAGAAGATAAACTTAGCTTCATGTTTGTGGCATTCTTCGGTTTATTTATCTTTTACTTTTTAAAGTATCTGTTTCATGCTTTCTGCTATTCTGGTAAGCCATTCTGGCAAACCATTCAGTTGAAATTAATCTCATGTCATTGTGAAGTACTTTAAGGGGTGTATTGTGGTGCTATAATGGACCTTCTTAGAAAGTTGAAGCCATCTGTTAACCATTATTCTCCAACCCATGTGAATTTGGGAGTCATCCCACCACAATAGACTTGTTTTTTAGCATTATTCCTCAAGCATCCTGTTCACTTCTAGTCTAGCTCCATCCACCCAGCTCTTCAGACAATGAATCTCTGACCCACTCATAAGGCCTTAGCATAGAAGCTGTCTTATAAACAACCTCTATTGCTCCTCTGCTTGTTATCCGAGGCATGCAGGCTCTCTGGGTGTGAGCTGATCCAAGTATTAGCCTAAAAGGACTGTATGATCCCCATCTTGTCTAAAATTTGAACTTTTGTTTGTAATACCATTACCTGAAGTTACATCAGACATGATGGGTTAGAAGAAGTAGCACAACATTCATAAACTAGCTCATGAATGACCAATTATTAACATTTTCAGTTTTCATTTGCTCTTGAATCATAACTGGATTTATCATGTGCTATGTCACTTATTGTAATCAACAGAAGAGAAAAGAGCACTGATGAGAACAGGGCTAAACTAAACCATTTATGGTGCGTGTATCAGTACCTTGTCGGGTATAGGTTGTGAGTGTAACAAAACAGCAGTGATGACAGTAGACATACAACAAATAGCTTGATTGCCAACAGCAGACAGCAAATGAAGAAGGCTGTGGGCAAAAAGAATGTTGAAGCTGACATTATAAAATCAGTCAAGAACACTGAGACAGGCAACGAGGATCCAATTTTGTTTTTAATGAAGTAATATCTAACGATACTTTAAAGACTGAGGAGAGGATAGAGGGAGACAGATCAGAGACAGTGTGATGAATTATTGGACTATACTGTGAGCGGTGAATATATATAACAGACTCCATTGGCGGGTAATACGTTTAGAAATACTGGGGAAAATTCAGGAAGCATCGAACATTACATACACCTAGTTAAGTGCTGGATATAAGGTTGCATCCTATCCCTTTCTAAAGAAGTCTGCCTAATCTCAATCTCTCTCTCTCTCTCTCTCTCACTTTCATGTATTCTTTTTTTTTTTTTTTTTTTTTTTTTTTGGAGCAGTCATGAAAAGTAATCCACTGGAAATATTAAAGTCAGGTAGCAAATAACAAAAATGTTAGTACTGGTACATGAAAACAAGGGAGTAATGATAAGGCACTTACTTTAAACAGGTAGTCACAAACGGACTTTTTTGTGAAAAGGTTTCATTTTCCAGCACAATTTTAACATAGACTAATCCTGGCCATTCGATAATGCATAACTGTGTTTTGCAAAACAACTTTCTCTACCCTCTCTTCCCATGCTGGATATTGTAAAAAGATAGATTACAGTATGAACAGAGTTTACTGGACAAAAGTTACCAATAAATGTATTGACTGTCCATTTCAGCCCCAGCTCTGTACATCTGTGCATAGGTCTTAACCTCTTAAGAGGTCAATGTGGAACACAGATCCTGACAATGCGTGACAAACAGGCAAAATGTGGAACGCCCTATTTTTCACACTACGCGACAACACACCATTTCCAAGGTGCCAATCTGAAGTGGTTTTCAAGAAAAATCTGTAAATTGAAGTGTATATGAAGCAAGAGTAAACACTGTACAAAAAAGTGTGTAACTGAAGTAAAAAATGGTACTATATAATCAGAAAAACACTACAATAACTAAGTACGCAGTCAATGATAAATCACATACAATCACAAAGCAAAAGCAGCAATTCTGCATAAGACTAAGCACTCATAACCTAGGCACTTTTTTCACTGAGCAAGTCACGTGTTCATTAGCAGGAAAAGTCTTAAAATGTCCATGTTCCTTGAAGTTCCACATTGAAAGGGTCAGTTACACAGTTTTAAAAAATGTTAATGGATATTCACAGACAATACATACTTGTAAGCATAAAATAACTCATTTTTGCCATCCTGTGAGCTCCTAGCTGAAGTTATTAGCAAGCTTTTGTGCCCTACTACAGACAGTGAGGAAGGAGAGCTCAAGGTGCAACCCTGTAAACGTAAAACACTTAGGTTGCAAGAATACCCCACCACCAAATGCACAGCAAATAATTCCCCTATACTCTACAGCACTGATGCACAAAAACTTAACTGATATTCGTGGTAAATAATACTGAATCATATTACTCAGCAAAATAACTTAATATTTCTTTTTTTATGTGAACTCTTAGTTGAAGTTATTAGTAAACTGTTCTGCCTTCGTACATAGAGTGCTAACACTGGAGACGGAACATCCCTACCCCTCTAAAAAATACTAAGTTGACAGACTTTACCTACCCCCACCAAATGTACTGCAGAGAACTCGGCTATCCTGTAGAACATAAAGTTTAAAAATATACAAAAGCTTGCCTATTCATTCTCCTCTATTCTAGCAAAACCTGGACTAAAAATTAGGCACTTATCTGCAGCCAAAGATATATACCACCAAAAGATACATTTCCCCAGAGAGAAAAATCACAAATCTTTTTGTGAGTACTGGTTTGCGCATGGTACCGCAGATTCCACTCTCCACTGTTCTCTGTTCCACGATCCTAATATTCTTCCTTGCTTGAAGATAAACTGCTGTAGTCCCCAGAAGTTTGCTGGCTGAAGAAATAATCGTCAGTGCCAGAAAACTCCTGAATCCTAACGCTGCTGCCATCCAAAAAAAAAAAAAAAAAAACTATTGTTGCCATAAAGAAAAGTAAAGTGCTCCCAGGAGTACATCACAGAGGCACGAAAACTGTCACCCGAAGTGTCTCATTATTTGTCCGCTTCTCCTGGTTGGCTCGCTTTGATTCGGTAATCAATCTCTGGCTCATAATACCTGTATTCTGATCAGCTATTTTTGTGGTATATGAGACAATCAGAATGCGCAAAGCAGAACCATCACTCTTGATGTGGAACAGCAGAACTTTGAGTGTTCTGTGCCTTAAATGCAGCGCATTCCGCATAATCCGGAGCACTTGGCAGCTCAGCATCTGTGTACCAGTGCTTGATGTTCTCTAGAACATGCCACTGATGGAGTAACTTCTTCTTATATAGTATTAGAGTTGTTCAAAAGACATAAAAATGGTATAAGATAAAACACAGGCAAACTGAAATGTAGGGAGACTGTGGACAGTACAGTGGGAATTTTTGGACTCCTGACATGTTTGCCGCCACAAAATATCATATTAATGTTTAAATAAGGGCCTAGAGAGGCATACGTGTGCTGACAGAAGAAAATTGCCAGTACTGATTAAAGTTATTCCTCACTGATATGATGCATCCGCCATCCAAGATATGATGCTGATTATAACTAAGGCCCTCCAACCTCTCCAAATACCAAGCCTGAATTCTCTCAATATGTTCCCCAAGCATGGGGCTCATTTATAGTTCTGCCACATCTCAAGCCAAACAACAAATCCCGGTGTGGCAGTTGGTGTATAAGTGTAAAGCTATGAACTCTTAATGAGCTGCTTCCTTTAGTTCACAGTTTGATTCCCCCAACTTCCATTTGTCTGTTGTGTGATTCTGAACAAGTTACCTTAATCAGGCAGTACTTCTAGATGAGTTTGATAACAGATCCATATTGATCACTTCTTGACTTTCATTAGTAAATGCAATTATATAAATAAATGGGAGGTAGAATGTTGCATGCATTTAAAGGAAAGGACTAGAAAGGTTTACCTTCAGGCATACATAACTGAATTACTATTTAGACTGGTAAGTCTTACCAGTCCCTCAATGATACTGCATAAACATGAGTTGTTATATCATCGGATATATCTGTTGCTAATACCATAGATGAAGAAAATGCCATATACTCCTAAGATCTCCTAAAATAATTAAAGTGGTCCACTCTCCAGAAATGGAATCATCTACCTTGCCTACCCACAGCATATAACATGCATATACTGACTTAGTGTCTAGTCACAGAGAGATCTAAAACAAAATGCGCATGGCTCACAGAGAGGTCTAAAACAAAATGAGCATGGCTCACAGAGAGGTCTAAAACAAAATGCGCATGGCTCACAGAGAGATCTAAAACAAAATGCGCATGGCTCACAGAGAGGTCTAAAACAAAATGCGCATGGCTCACAGAGAGGTCTAAAACAAAATGCGCGTGGCTCAGTGGAGTTGCCTTATGGAATTCTGGCCATGTTAGGCTGCAGTCAGACATAGCATAAGACAGGACCAAATGTGAAAATCCTGGTGACTGCATGTTATCCTTCCATGAATGGATCACACTCATTTGCAGTGAATGAGCATATCAATCAGTTGGCAGTGGAAAGACAAATATATAGGAAAACAAGACACTATGATCTCTCTTTCACCCACGAATGTAGTTTATTTGCACTTCCCTTCTGAGTTCTGTTTTTGTTTTTCATCATTGCTATTACCCTTCTGGTCTTAGATGTTGGTCACACTGTCTCTACGTCCGCAATCACTGTAGATGACCAACTTTCTCGACATGGTGAAGACTGTTTGCCCATTAAGTCTTTCAAATCATAAATGTGATATGCAAATGTCTTTCCCTTGTGAGCTTTCTCTCTCTCATTTACAGAAAGAGAGAAAATATATAAGCTTTTTCTATGTACAGCTTGCTGACTGCCTCAATACCCTACAACTTCTTCAGATTAATTACTATCTTGCACTGAATCGTATGTTATTCTTCCATCCATTCCTTCCCGAATATGAATTATAGCTTTCCTTCCTTCTGTAAATTACTCTATAAAATTAGATCAATATTTATTTTGTGCATTATCTCTGTGGTACTTTCAACAAAGGATGAAAAAGCAGTAATTCCAGCTAGAAGACCTTACTTACAAAATAGTTTCCAAGTTCAGATCTTTGTTAATCACCTTTCTGAGAGGGGAAAAATCTGTTTTTGTCTCTGAGTCTTCTCCCACATAAACTTACTACTGTTACTCTTCTGTTCCTTTTGTCGGCATTGTAATGAGATGTACCATTAAAATGCTGGCTACCCGATGTGTAATGTACAGTATATTTAAGCATATCATACACTTGATGTATTTGTAATTTCATATACATAAAACTCTCCATGTAAAATGGCTCCCTACTGAATTGAGATGTTGGGACTTGTCATAAAGAGCCCCAAGATGACAAAATAAATAAATAGATTTTTGCAACGGCAAGTTTGACAGACCAGATGGCATAATGGTTAAGGTCTTTGCCTCCCATGGACATATGAAAATGGCCTCTGGCCACTGCCTATATAGGGTTTGCATGTTTTATTTTTCTGTGGGGTTTCCTCTCCTCTGAAAAACATGCTGAGTGTTTCTACCTCAAACTCTCCCAAGAATGGAGTTGTGAGCAGCCGCACATACTCTAGATGGTGCTCCACAGGGTGAAGAGTTGTATAGGCCAGCTGCTTTGGCCATCAACTCTGGTGCATATTACCCTCTATATAGGATTACCTGGATAAGAAATCATACACCATGTCGAGGCTAGCCACTCAGCAGTGTAACAACTGTCTTCAGGTGGTCCAGTCTTGCTGACTGTCTCCAAAAATAGGCATGGGTATTTGCCGGTGATAAGTGGCTTGAGGAGCTGGCCTACTCTGTGTGCTAGGGACCTATGGAAAAGGTGTATGTGGCCATATTGGCTAATGTGTGCTCACCATAAAAGCTCAGCAGCCCTGGGTCAAAAAGCCTCTGGCTGGACAGTGTATATTTACCCAGCTTGGTTTACCTGAGATAGCTCTGTTGATCAAAATCTGGACATAAAACCAAACAACCCGCCATGTATGAATTAAGGATTGCTTCACTCAATGTAGTATCAGTGACAGGATGCAGTTTGGAAGTGGATGACATGAGGGCAAGGAGG
Source organism: Protopterus annectens (assembly GCF_019279795.1). Taxonomy (NCBI): domain Eukaryota; kingdom Metazoa; phylum Chordata; order Ceratodontiformes; family Protopteridae; genus Protopterus; species Protopterus annectens. Next base: position 1,603,007,398 of record NC_056743.1, on the reverse strand, counting down.
AGATTTATTTATTTATTTAACACTTGTTAACCGGGAAAGACTGACTTGAAACAAAGCCAATTTTCAGCAGAGGCCTGGGGAGAAATGCTCCAGACACATGTCTTTGTAATGTGGGAGGAAACCAGAGGACAAGTAGACTCCACACAGAAGGCACCCCAGCCAAGAATTGAACCAGAGAACCTCTTGGTGTAAGGCGACAACGCTACCGCTGTACTACTGTGCCATCAGTTGGACATCCTCTATATCCAGGCGACAGTTGAAAGGTCACTGCAGCAAAGCCACTTGGCTTGGGATCCAGAGACCACTACTCAGGAGGTGGATAGACTAGAAATAATGTGGTAATTTTGGTGAAGGAGAGTATTGAGAACAATCTGAGGGATGTTACCAGAATTACTAATAGTCCATTGTAAGGATAGGCTGAGATTGTGAATAGTGCCCTACGTCCTACAGCAGGGTTGTGATAGTCTAAAAAGGAGTCATTTGGACAGAAGTTGCAGGACCTGCTAGATAAAGCAGGGCATCATGAGTTTTTGTTTTTGGTATATAACCTGAATGCACATATTGCGACAGACAGAGCAGGATATGAAGACTGCCTGATTCCACTTGGGCAGAACCACACAAATAACTACAGAAATAAATGAGGAGGAACCATTACAGACTTCTGTCTGGTAAATTGCTTGATGTTGATGAATACATTGTCTCAACAATCACCATATTACATACAAGTGTGGCCAACAAGCAACTCTCCTAGTAAGGAAAGGGCACTGGGGTAGAAGCAATGACTGGAAAGTCATCCCCAGTTAAACAACTGGCCCACAGTGTAAACTACTGGTTGTCACAATTAGCTGCAAACTATGGTCAGAGAAGGCTCCAAAGTCAACAGACTAGGCTGAAGACCTGGAAGTTGACTAGAGAGAAATCACAACAATTCAAGGAATTGCTCAGGGCTCTAGCACTTGAGGAAGAAGAGCAAATGCATGGAGCTGAAGAATGGCAGCACCTCAAAACAGCGTGTGTAAAGACTCTAGAACCAATATGGGTCCAAGACAGGTATGGAAATCGGGGACATAAGAAAGCTGATGGCAGAATGCAGAAATCCAGGAAGTCCTCAAAAGAAATTGGGAGAACAGGAAGAAAGTGGGAGATGACAAAGACCAGGCTAAGGAGGAATACTGGCTGGCTAACAAAAATGCTAAGAGAAGAATTGCAGTAAGAAAGAACATAACATAAGAGGCACTCTACCATCTTCTGGAAAGTAACTCAATAGCTATCACAGAGAAACAATATTGGGTTGCATGGTAAAGACAGAAAGAAAAGGAAGACAGTCCGACACCCTTAAAAATGGATGCTAGCAACAATATACTCTCCAGTTCACAGGAAATCAAAGGCAGATGAAAAGAGTACTTCCAGCAACTTTTGAATGAAGAAAACCCCACAGAAGCTGTACTGTCCCAAACCCAGCTTATAATGAAAGAAGAGGAGGAGGAGTGCACCTTAGAAGTAAGATCATCTCTAAGGAAAATGATGTCCGGGACAGCGGCAGGCTCAGATGAGATCACAGCAAATATGATAAAGATGTTGGATGAGATATGGGAAAAATGGCTCCCAAGGATAATCGTAGCAGGATGGAAAGAAAGGCATATCCCAGATAACAGGAGAGTAAGCTTAGTAGTCCCAGTGTGCAAGAACAAAGGGGACATCCACAGCTGTGGGCAGCACAGAGGTATCAAACTCCTGTCACATTGCATGAAATTTCTGGAAATGTTGATTTATAAATGAATATGCAGAGTAGTAGAAAGAAAGTTGGGAGATGAGCAGTTCAGATTCAGATCAGGAAGTAGCCCATGTGACCCGATGTTTACAGTGAGACAGATATAAGGAAAGAGTCCAACTGGGCATTGCTAGACTTGGAAAAAGCATATGACAAGGTCGCAGTGGAGCTGAATTGGGCAGGCCTGCAGTGCTTCGAAGTTCCAGAAACATTGGTAGAATAATGCAGGCTAAGGACAAAGACTCCATGACTCAAGTATGAGCAGTGTTCAGATTCACAGAGGGGTTCCCAGGGGGAGTGGGTGTGCATCAGGGTTCAGCTCTAAGCCCACTGCTCTTCAGACTAGTGATGGACTACATCAGCAAAGACACTGGGGGGACAGATCAACAAAGATGCTGTATGCAGATGATGTGCCATTACAGGCAGACACTGAAGAAGCACTTCAGCAAAGGCTAGGGGAATGGAAAGCAAAACTGAAGGCACATAGAAGGAAAGTACAGTTAAAACAGATATTATGGTAGCAAATTGGGGAAATTGGAAGAAGATGTGAATTGAGATAAAAGGAGAAAAATAGTGGAATGGGGATAGTGTAATGAGTTAACAGATTCAAGTATCTGAGGGTTGGAATGGCGACAGTGGAATGGGTTAACAACAGATTCAAGTATCTGAGGGTTGGAATGGCGACAGTGGAATGGGTTAACAACAGATTCAAGTATCTGAGGGTTGGAATGGCGACAGTGGAATGGGTTAACAACAGATTCAAGTATCTGAGGGTTGGAATGGTGACAGTGGAATGGATTAACAGATTCAAGTATCTGAGGGTTGGAATGGCGAAAGTGGAATGGGTTAATGGAGTCAAGTATCTGAGGGTTGGAACGGGTTGCCAGAGTCAAGTATCTGAGGGTTGGTTGATGAGAAGGGAAATCTGAATGAGGAGGTCAAAGTTAGAATCAGAGGGCTGTAGCCAACTGAGGCAGTGTATGACTGAAGAATGCCAAAGAAGCTGAAAAGTAAGATGTACAAAACAGTGGTGTGACCAGTACTACTTTATGGTACAGAAACCTGAGCAGTAAATTCAGAGACTCAGAGGAGCCTTGAAGTGAAGGAGATGAAGTGCCTGAGATGGGTGGTAGGATATACACTATGGGACTGGGACAGAAACAGAAATGAGGACTTCAAAGATACTCTGGCTTCTACTCTAATTGCAGCGAAAGTCAGAGAGAACAAATTTCCAATTTTCCATCCACTGGTCAAAGTCCCACTTGAATTGGATTAGGGAAGAATTCTGCTTCACAAGGGTGGCGAAGCCCATTCTAGAGAAGATGTAATCACATGTCTCCCTCAAACATTTATGATTCAGACAAGATTTAGTTCCCTAGATTGAGCAATTCTGATGCTGTTTGTTTTGTGGATATGCAACAAGTGCATTATAGTGGAATCGGAGGATACTTTGTATGCCAGGCTTAGATCGCCTCTCATCAGCCTATAGGTGATTGAGTACAGGGATAGAGCTCTGAGACAGTCTGCATAGCACATGTTGTTTATGCCCTGTATTCTTTTTTTGAGGAACTTCTGTGGATGCTCCAGCTCTTGCAAATGCCTGTTCAGGTACATTTCGAAGAGGGCATTGTACTCAATAAGTTGTCTGATAAGGACCAAGATCAGAAGAAAAATGACGTCCTTGGATCTATATGCCATACTTTTGCTTATAAGTTACAAAATATAGAATGATTGCCTTACTACAGTAGACACATGGTGGTCAAAGGCCTGGTTACTCTCTACATGTATTCCTATATCTCCGACCACTGAGTCCATTTTTAGATGTGTATTATCAATGTGGTAGTTTCCAGGGGTAGCCGTCTTCCCAAGGGCATTGAGTTTTAGACCATGGCTCTGGCACAACTTATTGGTCTGTGTCCAACCTTCTTGGTGTCCTGTAATTTCAAATGGTTACCATGCAAAATTCTGTTTATGTCAACTTCTTTTTCTTGGGACAAAAAAAAAAATCCTTTCTGGATCATTCCATTTTTCAGGTCTACAAAGATTAAATAATTCTCTCTTATTATCAGCATATAAAAAAAATATACAGTGTGTATCTGTGAGAAATGGCTTCTTTCAGGTAATCCTTTACTTCTGCTGTATCTCTTTCTGAGACGCTGCTCTGACCATCAAACCCACCTCCAAGAATGGCACACAGCACTCTGTGGGGCATTCCTCAGCCTTATAATACTCTGAAGGGGCATTCCTCAAGTCTCCTTTCATCAGCATTAATTGCTTCATTAAGTACTTCATTAAGTAAGGTTACCCTGGCTACTACAGCAAGTGTGTCTCTGCTCATAAAGAAATGGGCTTACTGTGGTAAGAGAAATATTTCTTGTTTAGGTAACAATTTACAAGCTTGCTATGACAGTTCTACATACACTATTTCCATTTACGTTTAGAAACGTTTGCATCATGTACTTCACCATTTTGTGAAATTTGCTACACAGTGCTGTAGTGCAAATACAGTAATTTAACAGATTGATCAATATTTCTCTTAAAATCATGCCTATTAATAAGATATAAATCAACACACTTTATAAAGCCCCATTCACAGGACCCAGCATGAGCCCTATAAAACGTGATTAAGTACCACCAGACATTTCTTCTATGGCAGCACTGACAACCTGCCAGTGAGCCTCATTTGTTGCTTTTAAAATTATGGGGAAGGGAATCCTGAAGCTTTTGCTTGAGTTTAAACTACAGAATGTGCACCAATGTATGTCTGAGAGCTGCTCCTGTAACCTGTGACTGGTAGTTATTGTGACACACCACTGGAAATTACCTTCAGCATTTGGCCCCTGTCCCGTGAACTGTTGCACTGTCATTGTGCATTTGGGTCTCAAAACGTGATTTGGCAAAGAAACTGTGTAAATGGATATCAAATCACTAATATTTTGAGTCCAAGTTTGCAACATATAATCTATAGGGCCAACCATCATGAAATATTGCAGTGTCATTGCTGAACCCCTTCAAAAAGATGATTTACTCAACAGCATAACATCTGCCCATAGCAAATGTAAAAATCATCTTTCTGGACTGAATTTCATAACTCCATGAACCTTATAACAGCATTCCTTAAGATGAATATTACAAAAGTCTGGTCTCAAATTATTCATAATCTGACGTTACCTCTCAGTGTTTTACATGAGATGTTTCCCTGTGTACACATTTTCAGTGTTCTGAGATGAAGTTTGGCAGCATAGTGGTGCAATGCATAATTCTGCTGACTCACTGCTGTTGGCTTTTCTGTTCAGTTCCTGGCTTGAATGTCTTTTATACTCACCGAATCGAGTCATACGGTGACAGTTGACATGACACCTCAATGCCATGCAGAAAATGGGAAAGATAAAGAGTTGATAATGAAGTTTATTCAGTTAAGCAGGTAGACAGACAACTTCTTGTACTGAACACTCACCCATCTACCTACTTAAACAAATAAACTACTTGAACCTTCAGCAAGGCATCTTTAGTCCTCCCACAGGGACATCATGACAGACAGTCTCCTAGAATTCTTAGCCAAAGAGATTTTTAACTGGACTAATAATTTGTGCTCTGTTCTTTATGCTAATGTGGGGTTCCCCTGGTGCTCTGCTTTCTTCTCACATCCCCAAAACATGGTGCTGGTGAATTGGTATTGCCTAGGAATGTGCGTACAGTGTGTGTGTGTGTGTGTGTGTGTGTATGTGTGTTTCCTGCAATAGACTGCTGTCCCCTTCCACTATTGGTTCTTTCCTTAAGCCCACTGAGTGGCAGAATGCACTCTTGCCCCCCCCCCCAACTCGATTTGCTGCAAACAAAAGTATTTTTTCTTCTGTTATTTTTATGTATCGTGCTGTCCAAGCTGTATTCCTGGTTTTGGAGACAGAGAGGCTATGCAGGCAGACTTGAAAAGAAACACCAACTCGAATGTATAATGGAACAGTGAGTGTATGAGAAGAGGCAGTGGACAGTGCAGCTTGGAAAAAATGACACTGGCTGGGCAGTTATGAACAAACTTTGATTGTGCCTATTGGACATTCAAAGGACTGAACTATAAATAATTGAGGGAGGTAGCCACTAATTGAAACTGTGTGAACATTATGCAATGGGTGTGTTTAAAAATGTTAGCAGATGAAAAGGATTAAGGTGGGGGAAATTGTGAAAAGATTGTTTGAATGTCTGGGGAAAACTAACTGCTGTGATTAAAGTAGAAAATGTCCTGCAGGTTAATTTTTGAAACTAAAGGAGAACATAACGATATAAAATGGGGAAGGGATTCGAAATGTAAATGGAGTTTTGTACACATGATTATAAGTGGCACAAAGCTGTTAAAATGTTTCTATATGTTGTGTACATATAAAACTGCCATTGCCATTTCAAGATTAATGTCCTTTTAAGATCAACCTACTCGATAATACGTTGTAGTAGTCAGTCAGAAGAAGCTGATGTGTTAGCCATATTTATCTTTCTGTTTGAAACTAGTGGTGAATCCTGACATTTCTAACTTGACCAGCAAACTATATAACAACTATTGAAAGCAACTTCTGACAGTACCTGATTAAAATTGACATATTGGTGCAAAGTTTAACAAATTATTATGGTAAGTGTTTTAATACTATAATGAAGTATGAAACATTGTGATAGAGTAAAACTAGATGTTTGGAGGAAGGTGCTATGTATTATTTGTTTAAAGATTTACAGGAGTAAGTCAAATCTTATGAAGAGAAGGGATATATTAGAATAAAACTGTTTTAGTAAGGGTAACTCGCTGGTAGGCAGTGAAAACAAGTGACTTGAAGTGGTAGAAAGATCCAGGTGAGAGGTATAAAAAGTTTGAACTAAATTTGTCCACTGGTAGATTGGCTATGCTCCCTGAATTTAAGTGAGTGATATCCTTTACTTTTGTCATGTGCTAGATACTAAGCAAATGGCTACACTCTCTCGTCTTCTTAGGAAATGGCGTTAGTAAGCAAATTCCCTACAAGCCCTCAACTCTGACCCCACAAAAAGAAAGGTTATCCAACAAACACCCTTTGAAGTGTATGGTCTTCATACCACTGATGTAGGCGGTGCAATCCTTTTACCTTTAAACTTTAAACATGAAGACATTAATGAAACCATCAGGCAGACATCTTGCACTTTCCAGGCAGACATCTTGCACTTTCCAGTGCCCTGAGATGTACCTCTTCTTTTCACTGCATGCACAAATTACTCTAGATCAGAACTATTTTATGTTTAATGACCGTGGACAAACAACTCAACATTTCCAGAATATAATTTTTTCTACCTCCGGGGAAGAACATTTTAATGTCACTGCCTTCCTGTAACAATGCTGTCACATCAAGCAAGAGCTCCGTCTGTCAACAATCATTAAACTTGGCCAATATTCCAGTCTGCCACATTCAGGCAAGCAGTCATCACATTTCAGTCTCCTTTTTTACATAATTATATACCATCATAGCATGTTCAGCTGGCCATTGCAAAACAGGTTCTGGTATAACCAGATCCACCTTTGTCTGGCCAGGTGATGTGTAAAACAATTATGCAACATATATTGTCTTATTTGCTGCAAAACTTCCTTTGACTTTTCAATTCCCCAGTGCCTTAGTGCCAGCAATGAAAGCATTTTAAAGCTTGTTCTTCTGAAGTAGCCTCAGACCGAAATAGAGCAGCTGCATTATTCTACTTCCAAAGAAAAAATGCTTTGTTCATCACTTCTTAAGTGCTCCCTAAAATTCATAAATATGCAGCACAAAAACCATATCTGCATTGTAAGCCTTGCCCAACCCAATGACTTGCTTAATCCCATATAGCATGGGTTGGGTTCCTATCACGTAGTCTAACTTTTACAAGTTCGAACCTCATATGGTCGAGACCATAAGTTCGAGCATTTAAATGGAAATCTCCATAAGTGGAGGTTTCCATTTTGTTCAGTGGGGTGTGATCTTGGAGTTGGTATATTTAAGTAGCGGGGGTTGTGGGGGGTGCAGGAGGGCTTGCCCCATGTTCAAAACAGTTTATTTTGTTTTCTGTTTTTTTTTTATCCATAGTCGAAATTTTGTAACTTCAAACATAATGGTTCGAACATTACATGTTGGAAGTTATAAGACTTTGACTATGTGATATAGATCCGTTATCATTCATTTATTTATTTTATTTATGTATATCTGCACATATGTATGTATTTATTTATTGATTTTCACTTTGTACCAGCTATTGCTTCAAAGTGTACATACCTTGGGCACTTATTAATTTTTTTTGGCTATGCAAACCTATACCCCCATCATTATCTCCTGCAACCTGTTCTTTCTGAAAGCTATGTAGCCATTTCCCTTATTTTAATAGCTTGTACCAACTCCGATGCTCTTAAAGCCCCCCAAATACAGTCAAAGATGCTTCCAAGAGCAGTCAAATATCAGTGGTACTGTCCAACCTGCACTAGGACAGGTCAGTTATGTTTGATTATCTATTGGCCAAATGGGAGCCTGACTCAGTGTACCCGTTATAAGCTTTTATCACATCCTTTACCCAAGTCCACTGTTAGGACAAAGAAAGTAGTTATGTAGGTTTGCATATGTGAAGATAGGTGAAGGCCGCCAGCCTAGCCAGATAGAATTGTACAGTCATTTGTAAATATTAATGTAAGCCGCAGGCTTGTTCTCTTAAATGGGGAAAAATGGTCTTAAATGTGGAACTGCAAAAATGTGACAATAGTGCACTCTGCTGTAACAAAGCTAATAAGTCAATTCTTTGTCAAAACTTGGGAGAATATATGTCTGGATGAAGGAATTCTGGCTGTTGTCTTGAGACCAAAGTTAATTGCTAGAATTTGCATGTATAAATTATTTTGTTCTGGTTCCTGACCAACTGCAAGATCAAAGTTAACCTCTGAGAGTCTCTTAGCCTGGGAACCAGAAAGAAATGATGTAATCTGAAATGAATCAGTGGTACTGTGTTATCAACTTAAGGACAGAAAGAAGGAGAGCATTGAGCATCTGTCTTGAGAACATCCAACTCACCAGATCTCTGCCTGTATGTAAGTAGGATCTTAGACTTTAGTGTTTTCTTCTAGTCTAATTTTCCTAATTCCTAGCTATTTCTAAGTGTTTTTCTGTGATGTCAGAACTTTTTCTACTGTATTATTTTAAACATTTCTCTGTGATCTCTGAACTCCTGACTAAAACTGTGTAGTAATAAGTATTGTCTTGTGTTTTTATTATTTATTATTAAATATTTTAAAACCTTTCAACTGTGTCTGTTTTGTATAGAGATAATTTAAGCTCTAAGAGTACATTGCATGTATAAAGTGATACTATACCAAGTCACTCCAAATAAGTCTTGACTGTTAGGTTGCACTTACTATTTGGATAATAATATTGCACAGTACAATTGGATACCCTTTCATAAGGGCTTTTGAGTAGCTGATAAATATTAGTGGGTGGTGGCAAGTGGTACTACTGTATAGTCTGGGTAAAAGGGGCACAGCTGGAGAACCTGTGCCAGCCTTCCCCAGGAGTGTCTCTGTGGCTGTATATAACTCTTATCTCAAAGTGTGTGTGTGTCAGCTACTTGGGCAGGGACACTAACCACTGGTTGGACAGAGATGGTTCTGGAGGTTTTAGTTTGCCCACTAGGCTGAGATCTGGACCCTACAGCTGTGCCAGTGGGGAGTCTTATTGGGGACTTGGAGAGAAAGGGAGAAACTAGCCCCAGACTGACGGTGATCTCTGTGTGCTGTTAAGGGAAATTGCACTTTACTTACTGTGTGTGCATTTATTATCCTTTGCCTATATGGACGCCCCTCACTGGTGTTAGTGGTGAGGATTGAGGCTCCTTGATTGCTGGGCCAGTCCACGGGTGTCACAGCATATTCATGCATGTATGTAACTATATCAACATAAACATGAGCTGGTAAAACAAGACTCACTTTCTGCTCCTGATCACCCAAATGATTCAGGTCCTCCTTAGCCCTTCAGCTGCCTCGTGCTTCACCATTCCTTTCAATAGGCTATTCCATCTCTGTACAGCTGTCTTCATGAAGAAAAACAACAAAGCAACAAATGTATAACATTTCTCAGAAAGCACTATGAAAGTGACTATATTTCTGTATTCGTTAAAATGAGCGTCTAGCCACAATTAGTCTTAATGTATCTACTATATAAACACATGTATCTCTGTATATAGATTAGACTGATTCATATATAGGATTATAGTGACATAGACAGATTCATCCATAGGATTATAGTGACATACACCAACTTGCCAAGTTACCATCCTCCCCCATCTTAAACACAGCTTACAGAACTTTCCACTCATCAAAACACCCAAACCCTGATCGTAAAGGGAAGCTTGCTTCCCATTGCAGTAACAACCTACTGCATAAACTGACCTAAAAGTCCACATTCAAAATACAGCAGACACAACTCGGCACACATACCTTAAATATAAAACACAGAAACAACTTCCACTCACACTTGCCCACAAGACACACACACACATGCACACACATGCACATGCGCAATATGCAATGCTTTATGTGCAGGCTCTGCCCTCATACTCTCTTACTTCCATATACTAACTCCACAGTCATACAATTACAACAAAAGGTAAAACACAAAATCTATGCTACCACGAAAGTGAGTTAATTGTAACATGCTACAGTAAACTGAGCTTTCAATCAGTAGTGATACATCCATCTCTGGTGGCGATAGTGAACTTTGAAAATAAGCCACTGCTACCATATATATGTAGGTGTGTGTATGTGTGTGGCTGTTTATTTATAAATAGAATCAGAATCAAGCTTTAGACTACACTACTTTATTATAAAATATTTAGCCCACTCATCTTCTACAATAAATGCATTTTATTGGAGTAATGCTGTCACGTGCTATGTAACATTGTGTATTGAATATGCTTTGGTGTTCTATTAAGTTATCTGGTGAAGTTCTCATTGCTGCAGAAAGTGTGTGTTAACTTGATGAAGTTAGTTTTGGTGAATGTAAAGTGAACTCTGTTCATTGAAACTAACTTTTGACAGTGGAGCTTGTCTTTTCCTTCAGTATATGTATGTATATATGTGTTTGTGTGTGTGTGTATGTATATATGTATGTATATATATATATATATATATATATATATATATATATATATATATATATACACACACACACATATAAAAAGTTCAGAGGGTGTGAGGATGTCCACCCACATCTGGGATGTAGGATTGCTTGCAGCCTGCAAAAAAGGTGTCTCTAAATTCTCTGAAGGTAGTTTTGATGAGATATTTTTGAATTTCTTTACCACTGCTGAAACTACCTTCAGTGAGTCAACCTAATTTCACTGTAGAAGGTGAAAGCACTAATCAAACAAGCACTTTAATCTAGCCCAAGGTTCTTTGTGCTGCATTTTAATTCATTAAAAGGTGTCAATTGTGATGTTCTGAAAAAGTTTTAACCACTGTCTTTGGGCTTTCACCTCCTCTTCTGATGAACTGTACAGTTTTAAATCCTCCACAAAAGAAGATGAGAAATGTTCACACTTGTTTCTGGGCAGCAAAATTGTAACCATGACCTAATATGTTAAGTAGGCAGCTTAATGGGTTAAGGGCAAGACAAACAAGCATCCCTGACAAAGACTCACCCTGTAATATCACCCTTTGAATTTTTATCCCTGGATAATAATTTTTATTTTATCATGGCTTAGCTGCAAAGCGGTTTGCCACGGTTTAATGGTCACTGTAATATAAATGATCGGTGTAGGATACATCTTGTCCTTTATCCATGAATGTATGATGCTGTCAAAAGCTTTTTGTAATCTATCCATGCCATACTTGGATATTCCTCTTTTTTTTGCAATTCTCCATTATATCTTTATTTAGCAAGAAATGATCCTTTGTTCAATATGACTTTCTTTTGTTAGCCTTTTGTTGTAGTGCAGACAGTGATTGACTTTTCTTCTAAATGGCTATAAACTTTGTTGCCATCAATTCCATTATATAGTTTATGAATCATTGGAAGGTAAGTCATTGATGTATAGTTTTTAGGATAGCTTGCAGGCTCACTTTGAGGAGGAGCATCATTTTGCCTTTTTGTTAACCAGGTTGGTATCTGTATTGGATGCACATATAAGTAGTTCTCATTCATGGCTAAATAATCTTCTTGTAAAGATTTTAATACTTTTAGCCAGAAATGATGTACTGCATCTGAGCCTGGGTTTTTCATTTAGGAACTTTTCTTAATTTTGTTTCAATTTCTCTGGCCGTTATTTCATCCCATGTCATATCTTCTACATGTGAACTTACTGTTTCTTTTACTTCTGCCCATGCAGCATTTTTGTTATGCTCCACAGGCTCTTTGTAGATATTTATTCAAAATATGGCTTACTTCTTTTTTGGTGGTGTTTCTATTCCTTTTGCTTTGTTTGTGAATTCTTTATAAAACCTTTTGGGTCATCAACAAATTGCATATTTTGAACTTTTCCTTTATATTTATCAGCATATCTTATAAAAGTCTTTTTCTGCTGTGCTGATACCTTTAGTTTGCTGTTTGCAGTAGTGTACAATTTGACCCTAGTATGTTCTGATACTTTGCTTTTATCATGTCTAGCTTTCTAGATATTTTTGATTATCTTTTCCCTTTTCTGTACTCTTACAACAGTGACATTTCCTGTCCTAATTGCTTTATACTTTCTCTATTCAATGCTTCCATGATGGCATTTGATTTCTCACCTTCCTTTCCCTTACTTGTGTTTTTGTGGTAAGACTTTATCTGGTATTAATTTCACTGCAAAGTAATATATCCTGTTTACTTTTATATCACATGAGTTTCTGTTGACAGTCTTGATTACCGTGTTCATTTATTTATCAGACTTCTAACATTCTGGGTCCTATTGACTTTCTCTAATCTGTTTCTTCATCAGTCTTAGTATGCCTGTCCATCTCTGTTAAATCAAACAACTCTTCCCTTAGACCATTTTCTTTAAACTGGTAAGAGATCACATGCTTCCCATTCCACCTGTTTCTCTCTAGTTTGGGGACTCATTGTTCCATCATGCTGTGATGTTACTAGAGTTGGACTTTCTACACTAAATCTTTCACTGCAGAGGTATCCATACATTCAGTATATGTTTCTTTAATGTCTCCATTACTAATCCTCTTTTCTACTTTATTCTTTGGTTTCTTGTTTTTGTTTTGTGAAATATTTCATATCTGGATGCCTTTGCCTGTATTTCTCTTCAAACATCTTTGGTGCTGCTTTTTTTTGTATCGGTTAGTTTTGCTTTCTCCTTTGCATAGATATTGCACCATATCAAATCTCTTTTTCTTTCCCACATCCATATTTCTTGTTCAGATGTCTCCTGCTCCACCTGTTTCCCCTTAATTTGGGGATTCATTGTTCTAGCATGCTGTGACATAACCTGTGTTGGGACTTTCTATAGTAAATCCTTCACTTTGCAGGTATTCCATAACTTCAGCTTCTATTTTTTTAACTTTTACTTTCCTAATCTTCTGTTCTACATTCCCCCTTTGTTTGTTACTTTTTGTATTGTGAAATTTTTCATATCTGAGTGCCTTTGTCTGTATTTCTCTTCAAAATCATTGGCACAGCTTTTTTGTATTGATCACTTTGGCTTCTACTTTGCATGAATTTTGCACCATATCACATCTCTTTTTCTTGCCTATGTCCATGCTTCTTTTTAATACCTTTTAAAATCTCTAGGTTTTGATCTTTTTCACACTTCCCTCTGTCACTTCTTTTTTCCAAAAAGCCCAAAGTGTCTTGATCTATATAATGTTTTTCATGGATCAGTTATATTAAATGAACACAAATTAGCATCTGAAGCTTTTTGGCAGTTTTTTTCTGCAGGTATTTTTTCTTTCCTCTAATTTCTCTTTACTTGAACATTTTCTAACTAGAAATACTGGCTTCACACATAATAGTAACAATACACAATTTTTCCTTTATTCGCAGTAGTCCACTCTATCATGTTTATGGCTCTTTTGGTCTGCCAGTTTTTGTGGCCTGCTACCTACTCCTGCAACAGGCCCCCTTAGCCTGGCTTAACCCCATTGCAGGAACATTTCCATTTCTTGACGAGTCTTCACTGTCATTTTGTTTCCATTCCTGGTAGCAGTGCCCCTACCAGGATTGGGCACGTTTTTTTTCTGGGACTTGTGCACCCAGCTGTCTTTTTTATTTTTAACTTACTTTTGTCCATGATATATGCGTTATAAAATGCTGTCTAGATATCAATGCCATCTTGATGAGATTCTGTGAAAAAGGGCTCATTCATGTGAAGTTACTCACCAAGACTTGAGGGTGAATTCAATTCCATCAATACTACTCTCCTTTGCTTGCTGATTCTTTTCATCGTGTCTCCATTCTAACCCCTGTATGGTTTCTCCAGTAATCTTCCAAATATAGATTATTTAACAGTAGGTGTCTTTAGTATGCATCTCTTTGCAACTCATCTTTATTCCAGGGTAGTTATTGTTGCTCTACATTTTTTGGGATGGCACAACTTGGTGCTGTTTCTTCTGTCTCACTTCTCATAGTCTTTGTTTTCTTTGCTACAGTACTAGTTGTGACAATTCTGATGTGTGTGCCTTGTACCGATATTTGTAATTCCTCCTATACAGCTTTCCATCTTCCTCACAAATCTCATAGGAACTTGGTTCAACTGCTTGGGTAACACCTTCAGCTTAAGGTTGCTGAATTTCTCATGAGTCTTATATTCTTACTCTGTCTTCAGTTTGTATCATAATAGTATTTCTGTCTCTGCTGACTTCACTTTAGTATTTCTCTTTTACTTTGCATTGATTTGTCAGTTGACATACATCATTTCTGTACTTGACCAGTATGAGTTAACATTTTTGGCCAATATAGTGTATGTATTGCCTTCCTTTGTATTTTACTGTTCACAGATGTGATTTATGTATCCTCTATTAAGCATTTCCTCTCAGCAGATTGGTAACTATTATTGTCTCAGCTTTGAACATTAAGGCCTGCAAATAAATGATTTCTTTGACTGAAGAGCTTTGCTCAGGCTCAGCATAATCTATGATATTAACATTATTACTTAGGCTATGCCAGTACAGATCTGGAATTATTAGTTGTTTTACGTCACGTGGAAGTGGGACCTGGGTTGAGGTGAATATCTACACTAAATTTTTTGAAATGATATTTTACAGATGGAAAAGTGTGGCCAGTTATAGTTTAGTCTTGGTTTGGTATTTGATCGTAAAGTTGGATACTTAGTGTTAAAATATGTATAGATAAATAAATCATATGTGGTTTGTTTGTAGAGATAGGGTGCTATGGAGAAAGGCGGGAAGGGTAGATGTTGATATTCATTGTGAGGACTGAAGCTCATATTTTGAAAGAGGTGGATTTGATAATTAATTAGTGATAAAGGCTAGTTAGAGTTAGGAGGAATAGTAGAATAATCTGAAATAGGGGCATCTTATTTAACTTGGGTTTTATCTCTGCTATAAACTAGTATTAGAAAATGTTATGAGGGTACTGGGTTGGTAGTAGATATGTAAGATGATAGTTTATAGGGGGCAAGGAGTAGGACAGTTTGAGAGAGTCTTGGGTGGTAAACTAGAGTGGGTAATTGAGAGTAATTCAATTTGTTTTTGAGGGAACTGATGGTATTGGTTTGTGGGATATGTAGGTGATGCTACTGATGGTATTGGTTTGTGGGATATGTAGGTGATGCTACTGATGGTATTGGTTTGTGGGATATGTAGGTCATGCTACTGATGGTATTGGTTTGTGGGATATGTAGGTGATGCTACTGATGCTATTGGTTTGTGGGATATGTAGGTGATGCTACTGATGGTATTGGTTTGTGGGATATGTAGGTCATGCTACTGATGGTATTGGTTTGTGGGATATGTAGGTCATGCTACTGATGGTATTGGTTTGTGGGATATGTAGGTGATGCTACTGATGCTATTGGTTTGTGGGATATGTAGGTGATGCTACTGATGCTATTGGTTTGTGGGATATGTAGGTGATGCTACTGATGGTATTGGTTTGTGGGATATGTAGGTGATGCTACTGATGCTATTGATTTATGGGATATGTAGGTGATGCTACTGATGGTATTGGTTTGTGGGATATGTAGGTCATGCTACTGATGGTATTGGTTTGTGGGATATGTAGGTCATGCTACTGATGGTATTGGTTTGTGGGATATGTAGGTCATGCTACTGATGGTATTGGTTTGTGGGATATGTAGGTGATGCTACTGATGCTATTGATTTATGGGATATGTAGGTGATGCTACTGATGGTATTGGTTTGTGGGATATGTAGGTCATGCTACTGATGGTATTGGTTTGTGGGATATGTAGGTCATGCTACTGATGGTATTGGTTTGTGGGATATGTAGGTCATGCTACTGATGCTATTGGTTTGTGGGATATGTAGGTGATGCTACTGATGCTATTGATTTATGGGATATGTAGGTGATGCTACTGATGGTATTGGTTTGTGGGATATGTAGGTGATGCTACTGATGGTATTGGTTTGTGGGATATGTAGGTCATGCTACTGATGGCATTGGTTTGTGGGATATGTAGGTGATGCTACTGATGCTATTGATTTATGGGATATGTAGGTGATGCTACTGATGGTATTGGTTTGTGGGATATGTAGGTGATTCTACTGATGGTATTGGTTTGTGGGATATGTAGGTGATGCTACTGATGGTATTGGTTTGTGGGATATGTAGGTCATGCTACTGATGGTATTGGTTTGTGGGATATGTAGGTGATGCTACTGATGGTATTGGTTTGTGGGATATGTAGGTGATGCTACTGATGCTATTGATTTATGGGATATGTAGGTGATGCTACTGATGGTATTGGTTTGTGGGATATGTAGGTGATGCTACTGATGGTATTGGTTTGTGGGATATGTAGGTGATTCTACTGATGCTATTGGTTTATGGGATATGTAGGTGATGCTACTGATGCTATTGGTTTGTGGGATATGTAGGTCATGCTACTGATGGTATTGGTTTGTGGGATATGTAGGTCATGCTACTGATGCTACTGATGGTATTGGTTTGTGGGATATGTAGGTGATTCTACTGATGCTATTGGTTTGTGGGATATGTAGGTGATGCTACTGATGCTATTGGTTTGTGGGATATGTAGGTGATTCTACTGATGCTATTGGTTTGTGGGATATGTAGGTGATGCTACTGATGGTATTGGTTTGTGGGATATGTAGGTGATGCTACTGATGGTATTGGTTTGTGGGATATGTAGGTCATGCTACTGATGGTATTGGTTTGTGGGATATGTAGGTCATGCTACTGATGCTATTGGTTTGTGGGATATGTAGGTGATGCTACTGATGGTATTGGTTTGTGGGATATGTAGGTGATTCTACTGATGCTATTGGTTTGTGGGATATGTAGGTGATGCTACTGATGCTATTGGTTTGTGGGATATGTAGGTGATGCTACTGATGGTATTGGTTTGTGGGATATGTAGGTGATTCTACTGATGCTATTGGTTTGTGGGATATGTAGGTGATTCTACTGATGCTATTGGTTTGTGGGATATGTAGGTGATTCTACTGATGCTATTGGTTTGTGGGATATGTAGGTGATGCTACTGATGGTATTGGTTTGTGGGATATGTAGGTCATGCTACTGATGGCATTGGTTTGTGGGATATGTAGGTGATGCTACTGATGCTATTGATTTATGGGATATGTAGGTGATGCTACTGATGGTATTGGTTTGTGGAATATGTAGGTGATGCTACTGATGGTATTGGTTTGTGGGATATGTAGGTCATGCTACTGATGGTATTGGTTTGTGGGATATGTAGGTGATGCTACTGATGGTATTGGTTTGTGGGATATGTAGGTGATGCTACTGATGCTATTGATTTGTGGGATATGTAGGTGATGCTACTGATGGTATTGGTTTGTGGGATATGTAGGTGATGCTACTGATGGTATTGGTTTGTGGGATATGTTGGTCATGCTACTGATGCTATTGATTTATGGGATATGTAGGTGATTCTACTGATGGTATTGGTTTGTGGGATATGTAGGTCATGCTACTGATGGTATTGGTTTGTGGGATATGTAGGTCATGCTACTGATGGTATTGGTTTGTGGGATATGTAGGTCATGCTACTGATGGTATTGGTTTGTGGGATATGTAGGTGATTCTACTGATGCTATTGGTTTGTGGGATATGTAGGTGATTCTACTGATGCTATTGGTTTGTGGGATATGTAGGTGATTCTACTGATGCTATTGGTTTGTGGGATATGTAGGTGATGCTACTGATGCTATTGATTTATGGGATATGTAGGTGATGCTACTGATGGTATTGGTTTGTGGGATATGTAGGTCATGCTACTGATGGCATTGGTTTGTGGGATATGTAGGTGATGCTGTACGATCATAGGAGATTACTAGACTATTGAACCCAAAGGTCATTTTAAATATAGACGTTTCAACCCAATGTAATACCATAGAAGTACTTGTCAATACCCAAGATTGCATTTAGTGAAGATTTCACATGTCCAAGAGGATTGTGGGCACTATCCCTGGTAAGAATTTATGGTGCCCCATCCATTTGTCCAGGTTCCTCTTGAACAGTGTCATAGAGGTGCTCTGTTTCACATGAATTGGTAGCCTGTTCCAAAGACGCGGCAGTCACTTGGAGATAAATCTGTCCCTCCAACAGGTCCTGTTTAAGTTGAAGGCCATATTTAAGTCCCTGGAATGGATAGCCCTAGACCTATTTGATTTTTGGATATGCAGTAAATTCATTAGGTTTGGGTCTTGGGTTGCTCTGTAGGCCCGGCATAAGCCTCCCCTAAGAAGTCTATATGATATAGTATAGTGAAAGGGACTTGGACAAGCTAGGCACATGCCGGAGGCCTTTGATCTTCTTTGTTAGAAACCTCTTGAGTTCTCTCTAATTGCTGCAGATGCTTAGTACAGTACATACCGAATGGGGCATTCTACTCAATTATAGAACAGATAAGTGCTGAGTATAGGGGGGTTATGACTTCTTTTGCTCTTTTTTGCAATTTCTTTACTAATCAAGTTTGCTACATGACACCATGTGCTTTTCTTACAATGGTAGACACATGGTGGTTGAAATTTAAGGTCGTGGTCAACCCGTGATTCCAGGTACTTAGGGTATTGTTGTTGATTTGCTAGTGTGAAGGGGCAGTATGCAGAAGGGAATGATGCATTTCTTTGCATTCAGTTTGAGACCATGACTAATGCACCAGTTGTTGGTCTGTGTAAGACCATCCTGGAGTATACTGACATCATTTAGAGATTCAGTGATTGCACCTAGTTTGCAGTTGTCTGCAAGGTTGGTCAGCCACAAGCCTTTAGTTTTGATCTGAACTTCTGAAAAGTATATACCAAACAGTAGGGGGGCCAATACTGACTCCTCTGGCACCCAGCTAGTAACAGGCCTGCTGGTTGATGTGGAGTCACCCACTTTGTTTGTGAGCCAGTTGGCAACCCATCTTACAACAAAGGGATTTGCATTCAGTTTGCTATGTTTATTGGTAATGCCTAAATGGGGATTGTGTCAAAAGCCTTTGCCAAATTGAAATATGCTGTATGCACAGATTTGCCCTCATCAATGGCTCTAGTCACACTTTCAAAAGAAATACACCAGATTTAACAGGCATGATCTGCCCTTCACGAAGCCAAATTGGGTAGGATCCAAGGTTTGGAGGTCACCTATGTCTTTACTTATGAGGTTCATAATAATACATTCCATGGTCTTACAGATGAGGCTGGTCAGGCTTATGGGTCTGTAATTCCCCAGATCTGTTGCTAGGCCTCCTTTGTGGAGGGGAATGACTGTAGCTGTTCTCCATTCTGCAGGAACAAAGCCTGAGGTTAGGATACAATTGAAAAGGGTACTTGGTGGTGGTGATAGTTTTTTAGCCTGTTTAGAAGACAGTCTGGGATGTCATCTGGTCCCATAGAGGCTGTGTTCTTTGCCTTGTACAGGGATTTTGCGGAACTGCTCTTTAGATATGTAAGGTGGGGGGGGGGGTTTGGAGGTGGGTTTGTTGCAAGTTTAGGAGGGGATAAGAGAGGAAATTTTTCACCAAGCCTATCTGCTAGCAGGTTTGCTATTTCTGTGGGGTCAGTGTGTGTCATACCGTTGACCACCAGTTCTGCACATGCTTGGGTCTTGCCCTTTAGGTTACGTACATAGCTGTAAAAGACCTTTTGGTTATCCTTGGCAGTATTTGAAGGTTTCTCTGAAATGAGCACTTGGAGGATATGACAAGTTGTCTTATTTGCCTGTTAAGGAACTTGGTTTTTGAGTGTTACCCCTTACGGGCTTGGTGGATGAGACACTAGTGTTGGTATGTGTCATGGATGCTGTGGAGACTGTGTTCACTGTAGCAGACTTGTGTTTTGGAGGTCTCTGGTGTTTCAGTAAGGTTTTTGAGAGGACCTCACATATGTGGATTTATGTCTTTGTGTGCTGTGTGTTTGGTTAGCGGTATGTGTATGAGTAGTGGTACTATGTGAATATGTTTGGATGGGTGAGTTGACAATCTTCTCTGTGTTACTGTTTTGAGTGAGAGACAGCATGGATTCTAGATGTTTGGTGTAAATATATCTCTCTCACTCTGTATAAGATTGTGTTATTAGTAGAGGGAAGTATAAACATAGAGGAAGAGGAGTGGGTGTGAATTGGGGGTAGGGGAGTGGGTTGAGCCCAGGTGTTAGTGAGAGCAAATAAAGTGGGTTGAAAACTTGGCAGGTTGTTTTTCTCCTGTTGCTCTGTTTTTCTCTGTCAATCAGGGACTCATCTTAGACAGCCACAGATCTGTGAGATACGTAAAAGGAACAATGCATTTTAAAAGGCATCTGTGCCAGTAGATGAAACGCATGATTTGATTTTGTTCCTCCAGGGCATGGTTTTAGTAGGAGACTTGTTCCAATATCAGCTTAACCTGACTAGTGGTGATATCTAATGTAAAATTTTTGAACAACTGGGTAATGGTAAGGAGATTTCTATGAACTTTGAATTGCAAAGTTGAAAGGTTACTCCCCGCTCCCCCCAATGATCAGCAAATCAATGAGAAAAAGTAAGCCAAAATGCAGGACTGCAGCCCTGGAAAAATACCTGATGACAGGCACTTCAGCTGTTGTTTGGAGGAATCTCATGACATTCGTCATTCTCAGATTTGCTGTGAGTGCAGTGACAAGAAATAAGGAAGGGAAAGAAATGTCCGTTAAGCCTTTTAGAACCTCAGACTCTTTCTAGCCTTCAGTTAGAGTATCATCCCATTCAAGCTTCTGAGTCTGCTGCCCTGTTTTTCTTGTTACCAATGAGATGTCTCCCAAGAAGAGATGCAAAAACTTATTGGTTTCTAAAAACATATTACATTTCAGTTGATGCGTTCTCTCCAACTCCAACTTCTCTTGCTTTGGTGGCTCAGTTGCCAGTAAGGGTAGCTATTCTGTTAGCTGTGACTCAGTTTTGCTGGACTGCAGCATCAATTTTTTTCATTTTGTACTTAATGTCAACCATGATGGTGCTATTCTAGAATTTATTTTCTGAATTTTTGGTATTATTTGTGATGGCAGCATTTACTTCCAGCATTGGGGCCCCCTGTGCAGTTTCCAAGGACTGTCACCCTGGAACACTGTTCCTCTGACTGTGGCTTCAGTCCCATCATCTGGCATTACTATCTCTGGCCTCAGATTTTGCTCAGGCAAAACCCATACTCCAAACATCTTGTTATGGCACATTCAGACCCATTGGGTATTTGTCATTTTAGCCTTCTCCCAGCTGCCCACTCCACTGCTGAGTCCCTGACTCTTCATATATCCTGTCTTATTCCTCTAGACAAAAAGATCCTCAAATTTTCTGATTCAGAACCACAATAGCAGAGGCCTAGAAAATCAATGACTAAGACTAAGCACTCACTGTCTGTCTTGGACCCTTTCCATGGAGGGCCTGGACTAGTTCTCCCTTCTCTCAAATTATTTTGAGTTTGGCGGGTTCTTCCAGATGATGCAGTAGATCCTGTCGGGACTTCTATCTCCTCTACTTTCTTCACTGTTGTCTAAAATGGGTCTGTCAGTTTATCCCCCAGTCCTCCTGTGTGGTACCTCCTTCAGTTGATTTTATTAGACGCCATGAGAATAGGTTCATAGGATCTTGAGTATTTACTTAGTTTATAACCAGCAAAATCAATGCAAAGCTCAGACAAATCACCCATTACCTTTGGGAGACCAACAGTAGCACCCGTCAAGTAGATCTTCCATACATATCCCATGTGAAAATTTGCAATCGCCCATCCAGTCATCCAGACTAGTTCTAAAGATTGATAGGGAAGTGCTCTACATGATATATAAGGATAGCCTATTCCAGAAATCAAGGATATATTGAGTTGGTTACCTCTCATGGTATCTGGTATTGCTGATGTAGTTATATAGGTTTAGGTTTTGATTAGATGTTTGCTTTGTCACTGGTTCTATTTAGGGGAAGAAGTTCAAAGAGTGCTTGGTCATTCATGGCATGGGATGCCAAGCATAGAGCACCCCTCAGAAATCTGTATGATGCTAAGTAGAGGGACAGAGTTTTTAATCTATCAGAGTAGATAATGATTTTTTTAAATTGTAAGTTTTTTTTTTGGTAAGAAGATACTTATCAATTCTTTGTACTGTGGTGGTGGTGCTGCAGTAGCGTTGTCGCCTCACAGTAAGACGTTGTCCTGTTCGATTCTCAGCTAGAGCGTCTTCTGTGTGGAGAGACGCATGAATGGGAGTACCTTAGTTGAAGGTTGTGTGTCAGAGCTGGCAACTCTGCACGTAAAAATCTACTGTCAATCATTAGCGGACCGGAGTTCCTCTGTGGCGACCCTTTACCGGGAAAAGCCGAAAGACACAACAACAACATACTTATCAATTCTTTAACATGGTATATGCAAAAGACATTTCATTAAATGTTCCTAATAAGTCGTGAATAAAGTAGAACTATAACTTATTTGAACCTTTAAGAGATGCCACAAATGATAAGCTGTGCAATGTAAAAGAGTTTTATAAATACCACAGAAATGTGGTCGTCAAAACAGTGTCACTTGTCAACACAGGAAATGAAGTCCTTGATGACTGTGTCAGATTAAGTGGAACATTATCTGCATGGTAAGTGATGCTAGAATTATTAAATTAAACTATGTTGCATTTCTTCTTGCTTAAGAAAGCTTGTGATTCATACACAAGACATTAGCTTTGAGTATCAGAACTGGATTTGATAACCACCACAACTTGCAGTTATTAGCAAACCTGGTTAGGCATAGTTATTTGATACTGTCTTTCATGCTGAGCATTCAAGTGCTCCAGATTATGCGGAATGCTCCACATTTAGTGACGAGTGAAGCCACTGTTCTGCATTGAACAGCTGTGGCTCCACTACACGCATTCTAATTGGTTTGTGTACCACAATTATTGCCAATTGGCATCGCGGTATATAAACCAATGCATAGCTGTGCTGCCCTTCTACATTACACAGCACTGGCTGTGCTCTACAATTTTTGATTGGAATGCATAGCTGTGCTGCCTTTCCACATTATACAGCACTGGCTGTGCTCTACATTTTTTGATTGGCTTGTACACTGCATTTACAGCCAATCGCGAATGCGGTGTACGAGCCAATAAAGTAACGCGTTTCAGGACAGGAGCCAATGAGAGCTCCCCAATACAGGTCAGTCACATTCTGCTGTGGATTGAAGCTGTGGGGACTGGGACTTGAAAGCCAGGAGAGGAGTCAGCAGCCTGAAGCGACTTCAGGGGCCTTGCTTTGGTGGATCAAGATCAGTCAGACGGTCGCTAGAAGGCTGAGGTTTGTGTTGCTGCCTGATGGACATCCAGATCATCGTTTTGGATTAAATTTCATGCTGTGTGGAGACCTGAGTCTGTGGATTATAGGAAGAGGTAAGTGCTTTATAAATGTAGCTGCAATGTTACCTCTGCAATAATTTCTTTCCTTGAGAAGCCTGTATGCTAGCGACTTTCTAAGTTTATAAGAGCAATGTTTAGTGTCTCTGTTTGTGAGCTGCTTGTCCCTGGTATGTCTGTTTTATACCAACACAGATCCTGTTATTCTAGCAATATTTCCAAGTTTATTAGAGCAATATTTTTATGTTTATAAGCAATATTTAAAGTGTCTCTGTTTTTGTGCTATTTGACTCATATTACATTGGGCTTTGTCCACATTTCTAGCACTAAGAGGTTGAGAGGTATGTCAGAATGGATGTCAAAAGTGAGTCATTTATAGTAATGAGATGCTTTAAAGTAGACAGGGTGCTGTTTAACTTGGTCTAACTAAAATCATCTGTGTGACTTGTAATGTCTGTTTAGAAAATGTAGTAAATGTGAATTTTATTTTTGTAAAGTGCCGTTTCATTTACTTATGGTGTGGATATGGTAGGTATGGGATCTGAAGTGTCTTATTGAATTTTACAGATGTTCTGCCGTGCCCCATAGCAATGGTATGTTTCGCGCAGTGCGAAAATAGGATGTTCCACATTTTGACCATTTGTCACACATTGCTAAGGTCTGTGTTCCACATTAGCCTCTTAAGAGGTTGAGACCTATGCTTTCATGTCAGAGAGTGAAATATATACCAAAGAGGAAAGGCATTAGAACAGAGTCCTGTGGACAGCCACTGGTGCTGTTTTCCTGCCAAGAGCAAATACCTCCAACCTTAATGGTACGAGCTATGTTAGCTAGTGAATTACCTATCCAGAGAATTATCTATGAGCTGATGTTGATTAGGGAAAGTCCATTAATAATCTGAGTATGGGGGATAGTGCTGAAGGCATTGTTAAGTCCCAGTAAACCTAACCTAACGGTAGGTATACCTTCCATAACCTACTGTCTTTCCACCCCCCTTGGGCGCATCTGGATAGATTCTCCTTTCTTCTCTCCTCCTTTTTTTTTCTCTGTGCTGATAAACACCCCTGTAGATAATCTGAATGCAGGCATTAATAATGTGTGGTGAGAAAGTGATTCCAAGCAGTCTGCCAGCACAACCCATCGACTGCCTCAGCATTCCTACTGAACTGTATTTAAGTTCAGTGCCTTACTCTCAGTAACTGTAATTTCTGAACTTTACTCTGTACAACACTGTCTTCATAATAAAAAAAAAAAAAAAACGCAAAAAAAAAAATTCTCATATCGGCCATGAAGTTATTTCTTATCTGCCATGGATGGCTCTTCCTGTAATGTAATTTTTTGTTGTTGTTGCTGTTGTTTTTCTGTATTAAGAGAGAGTCATACAGAGATGCATACCTGCTTTCTATGTTAATTCTTATAAGCCCCAACTCCACATTATGGCTTTTCTGCCTTGCCTTTCCAATGTGACATGTAAATTCTTGAAATGTGGTTCAATAGGCTCCATATTAAAAATATGAGACTCAGTACTGCAAGCCCCAATACAGTGAAAAATGAAGCATTGCTTCACCTCTTGAGACCACATGTTCTAAAACTTACTATGAAATGGTTAACATGTCTACTTGGGGAGGGTCATTCACCCCTGCTAACGATTTGTAGTAACACCAAGGTCACTGTACAATAAAGTAGAGGGCAAATCCGATACTACGCCCTCAGGTGTATTACACATTTCCCTTTCTTTGTTACTGCAGTTTCAGCATTGCAAGAAATACAGTAGTGGTTCTCATAATTAAAACGGTCACCCATGTTGATAGTTTAACTGGTTCTGATGGCTTTAAAATCTGGACTTTATCTGAGCTGTAATCAAGTGCCTACTGTGTGAAAACAATTAGTAGCCTCCTGCTATGTTAACCACTTGCTTTTATCTCTGATCTGGTGCTTCTGATTCCATTAATTTGTACTAGGCTTCTTGAATTCACCTCCTTTGCATTATCTTTAGTCTGACCATGCTGAAAAATTTATGTACTTTGGTAGTGCGCCTTTATATATATATATATATATATATATATATATATATATATATATATATATATATATATATATATATATATTATATAAAATATATATCTCCTGTCTGAGAGAGATTGAGATGTATATTCTGAAATGTAATGGATTGACTTATAGTTATTGATTTGCAATGTCTTGTATAACAACTGAAAACAATAATTTCTTGAATATGTGTAGTTTTATTTTGCTCTATAGTGTTTGGTTTTACTGCCAATACCAAAATGCAATTTCTGGCTCACAGCATTTGCAGTGTAGTTCCTTTATTTATTTATTTTTTCTTTCCTTTGTTCATTATGACCTAGGATACAAAGAGTTTGCCACCTTATTTGCACCCCATAGGCCAAACTATTAACTTATTTCATAACAGACTGAGTAGGCTGGTCTATAAACCCATTTCGGCTACATCTTGAGCCAAAGTAAAATAAAAATGAATCATGAGAAATGCAAAATTGTTGTACACACTTACATAGCTTAACACACAACATAAAGTTAAAGCAGAAAATTTATTTTATTTTTATTTATTTTTACGTTTGTTAACTGGGTTAGTCTGTCTGGGTACTTAGAAACCCTTTTTCAGCAGAGACCCGAGGAGAAAAGTTCCCAAAAAAAAAGTTTAAGTAAACAAATAGTAAGAACAAAGATAAACACAGATCACATTTTAAGTATACATACTTCTGAAGTAATTACATAACATGCAATAAAGGAATATATAGAATGGATAGAAATACAATACAATACATATAATACAATACATATATGGACATTTTCACATAGATTTCATGTAATTTCTACAGATACTTTACTTGTAAAGCATGTTATAAAAAAGTGCACCTAAAGTTAAGTATAAGGCATAAACTGCAAAAGGCTCACATTTAATAACCAGAATATATTTCTCTACTGTAGCATATTCAAGATTTATTAATGAAGAATTATACTCGTATTAGGTGCTCTTAACCTTTACAAACTGTAATGGAAGAACCTTTAACATCCTGTTTAAAATGATAATTGATCCAACAGTCTAGTGCGGAAGATTAATACTGTGAGCTACTAATGAGCTTTATCCTATAATCCTGGGTTCATTTTCCATCATTCATTTGTATTCTGTGTGGCTCTAAGTAAGTCTCTAACCAGGAAGTGCTCCTGGATTGTCACTGGAAAGAGACATTTGTGCTTAGTGGGTTAACCTTTTTAATAAATCTGATTTTAAGTTCAGTCTGAATTATTTTATATGGGTCTGCATATACTTTCCATGGTACTTTGCATTACAACAGACTTTTGTTCAGTTGCCTGATATGTTCCTGTAATTAACAAAAGATAGCCGGAAAATGTTTTACCTCATTAGGGCCTGATGGTCCTGTGGCAAAATAGTTAGCACTAATTTATCATTCATGAATAGGTTGTGCGGTGTATTGAAACTGATGACCACAACTCCTGTTTTGCTATATTGGTGATGTCACATATTTCTGCTGTGTTGTTGTTCCACTGGGTCTGTACAAAATCTGCAACTTCTGCAAGTAAGCAAGGCAACTGATAGTTCCATGAAAAATAAGTCAGTGGACTAAAAATGAAACTGTCTTTATTTCAGAAAATACTTTATATCGGGTCTGAGGTACTATGAAAATTTAAATATGCCCAGATAAAAACAATGAGGAGTTGTAGCTTGAAGTCTGCTTTTTGATGGGTAACCTTTCAAGCTGTTCTCTCAGGACTTTCTGTTACCTGAAGACCCTCTCAGTGTAACATTATCATACACCATTCTCAGCACACATTATGGTCGGTTTTATTCATAGTAGATATGAAATGCAAATAATTAAATTAAAGGTTGTGCTACATTCATCTTGGCTTCCCATGTTTCTATATACTTCAAAATGCATATCTGTTACTCATTTTCTGTTTTCATCTTAATATGACTAGGCGCTTACCTTGTTGCATCTGCTGAGGTATGATACAAGCATATATCATCCTTACCATAAAGAAATGCTTGATTGCATTACATTTCACATTATATTGTTCAGTGGTATGACTATAGGAGATGTATGTTTCTACTTGAATTAAAAAAAAAAAAGAATCTGAACCAGAAGTAAAGATTGTGCTTTGTTTCCACCCTCCTTACAGAGATTTTTGTCTGTGGAACCCAGAACTTATTGGTGGTGCAGCAGTTAGCATTGCCACCTCACAGCAAGAGGTTCTCTGGTTCAATCCTTGGCTGGGGTGCCTTCTGTGTGGAGTCTGCATGTCCTTCTTGTGGTTGCATGGGTTTCCTCCGGGTGCTCCGGTTTCATCCCAAAGACATGCTGCAGGTGGTTTGGACACTTTAAATTGGCCCTACGTGTGAGTGCGTGCCTTCTGTGGAAGATTGGGTGCTGGGCTGGCAACTTGATATTGTAAAACTCCACTGCCGATCATGAGAGGACAGGTGATCCGCTGTGGAGACCCCTAACCGGGAAAAGCTGAAAGACGAAGGAACCCAGTACTTATCAGTGTTCCAGACAGAAAAGAGAATGTCCCCACATTCAATGATGCATAGTTTAACATTTTTTGTACTCAGTTCTCTGTGTTCACAACATTTTTAACAGTTTTATCCATTATCTTCTGTGCTTTTGTGAGGGCCAGGGTATGCCCTTTTATTCTAAATTATTCCACATTCTGAGAAATGGCAATATGGTGTATCTTTTTTATGCTTTTGAGGTAACTTTGAATTCATTTATATCTTGCTTGCTTCTCCACTCTTCCATGTTAGATACGTTGAACTTCACCAGCCCCGTCCCTTACCTCTTCTGATATAATTATCTCCAGGTTACTTCCTTACATTGTGCCATTTGCACTATTTTATCCTAATATCATACAAATGTATTCTTTTTTTTCCAAGTGCATGATTATGCATTTTAGCAGAAATGCTTGTCCATAGCATTCTTAGACCATAGGTACTGTAGTATTTGGTAGATTCACTTTAAGAAGCTGGCACTGACTTCTCAGGTTATTAGTGATGGCAAACACTTCACAGGGGCTAGTAACAGATCTAATATTTCTGTGTTGTGTGTATATCCAGCTTTACTTCGTCACATATCGCCTACTCAGAGGCGATCTCTGTCTAACATACAAAGCTATGTCAAACCCGGAGCTGTTGGACATGCTCCACTTAAAGAAATCCCAATCCCTCCGAGCTACATGCTCTAGGGACCTAAACCTTGTCACCACAATAAACAGAATATGCTGGAGGGATAGATTCCTGTCCCAGAGACTTCCCATACTCTGGAACAGACCATCTATCTATGTCAAACAGAGCTCCTCATTAGCACTCTTCAAGAAAAGTCTTGATGATTGGATGGGAGATAGGAAATTCACCCCAGGATCACTTCTGTGGCTCTGCTTGACAGGGGCACAGGAAAATAATTTTCTTGGGTGGCAAAAGCCAGGGCCATGTTAGAAGTAAAGAAGTCTATTTTTAAATGATTTTACAGTAAGAATTATATAAATAAAAGTTACATTTTGAAATGTGTTCAGTCATTTTAATTTGTTTGTGTTTGTGTCTTTCGGCTTTTCCTGGTTAGGGGTCGCCACAGCGAAACTCCAGTCTGCTAATGATTGGTAGTGGATTTTTACATACCGGATTACCAGTCCTGACGCACAACCTTCAACAAAGGCACGCCCCATTCACGTATGCCTCCACACAGAAGATGCTTTAGCTGAGAATCGAACGGGACAACGTCTTGCTATGAGGCAGCAATGCTACCGCAGCACAACCACTGCAGTATTGTTCATTCATTTTAATAGACATCATTTTGTTGGCTTTATGATCACTCTAATTTTGTGGAGCTTTTTCTCTCTGAGGCTTTGCTAAAAAGGTGCTTTTTTGCCAGAACTTCCAAGTAAACAAATGCTAAAATAAATATGTAGATAGACAATGTCTGAAGGACTTCCCTGGAAATAATAGATCCTGCATTCCTTGTTGGTTGCTACCTGAAGCATGCTTGCCCAGTTCTGTGTTTGTATGTTTATCACTGCTTACAACATGTTGTAGTAATGTATGAAAAAAAATCGCACAGTGCTATTTAGTGAGTGCTCCAAAAGCATAGAAAGGAAGAGTGGGACATTCGTCTTTTTATTTTCATAATGGCTCTTTTCCCAAGTTGAACTCACCTTAGATTGAAGAATAATAAAGAGAATTGGGAGGGAAAAATCTCCATGCCAGGGTACGGGGGGTGCTTTGGCTTCAAAAATACTTGTTTATCTTAGCAGGAGTTGTGAGTTTGCACAAAACTACTGTTTCTCCCGAGTACCTAAGTATAGGTGTTTATGTTCCTGTGAGGATTGTGACTGGACTCAAATGGGTGTGTTTTCAAGGAGTTCTACTGAAGAAATTCCAGTGGAACGTCTCTGAAAATGCTTTTAAACCTTTAAAATAATAAA
Organism: Protopterus annectens; assembly: GCF_019279795.1. Taxonomy (NCBI): domain Eukaryota; kingdom Metazoa; phylum Chordata; order Ceratodontiformes; family Protopteridae; genus Protopterus; species Protopterus annectens. The sequence continues at coordinate 1,602,977,198 of NC_056743.1, read as the reverse complement.
AGGCATAGAAAGGAAGCAGTATGGGTATTAAGATATGCAGGGCTCCGTGTAAAGATTTCTGCCAAAAGATACTGACACATGAGTACAAAAATAAGAAGGTAGTTTTTCAAATAGCACTCGGCAAGGAACTTACTCCTGCTACTAATTGGTCATTTGGCTTCTGTGAAGTTGGACATGGTGAAATAAGTTCACACTATACAAGCCCATAGCAATGGTACCCTATATAGCTGTGTTAATTCATTTACAGGTTTAGGAAGCCTGCCATGAGAATATTATAGTCGGAGAGGTCATGATGATATTCTCCTAGGAAAATGCAAGGAGATTTTTGGAATAGCTTGGGCAGGAGCTGAAGTGTGTGGAAAGTTTTAGATCTCCTTAACAATCAGTTAGAACGTAGATAATGTGTGAAAGGCAATGCCAAGTGAAACAGGGCAAGATTTTCATCTATATAAATCCAAGATTTAAATGATGATTAAAATAGAACAGTAATTCACAGTTTAGAAGGTATTTCAAGAATTCAGGATGTCCAAGAAAAGCCAGGAGCACACCAATAAGTGCCAAACGACTGCCGTTAATAATCCACAGTTTAATGACAAAAATAGTAAAACACGAACATGAACAAATTCGATAAGCAGACTGATAACAAACAAATAAACAAAAAAAGCAAACTAGTCGAGTTAAGCACTTTCAACCATTACTGGTCTTCATCAGAACTCCTAATTACTTGTGAATCTGCTTCTTAAATAACCTTAGTGGTGCCAAAACCACTCATTATTATTTAAAAACATACTAACACATATATACAAATACAAATGTATGTGCATATGGTTGTGCAAATGGTTGCAAAAATTCATCTACCCGTAATATGCATAATACATAAAATACTGTGCTTTAAATAAATACATCAATGAATGCATCAGTAAAATATGAGGTCTTAATAAAATACTATCATATTAATACATAAATATGTTGTATGAACAGTGTAACAGGAACATCAGCGAACCTATTAGTATATAAAAAGTTAACTAATAATGACCAAATATATGTGTTTGTGTGCAAATAAATACAAATAATGATAATCTGGATAATAAAATTTGATTAATTAAATAACTGGCATTGTAAATGACAATAATGGTGATACAATAACAATAACTATAACTATGACAGCAACATAGACAGCGAAGATGGGTATGGACTGTTATATATTCGTACTTCAACCAACATATGTAAAAAATTTTTTTATTTAAAAGTGTATAAAAACTTATTAAAATATCATACATTTTTTTTATATATATAAAATTTAATAGTAAACCTTAACTAAAAACTTTATTATTTTATATATGATTGTAAATTATTTTATTTATATATATAAATATTATAATAAATTCATGTAAGAATACATTTATAAATAAAAATTAAAAATTAATATTAACAAATAATGAAATAAATTATTAATAAATAAATAAATAATTATGTGTCGTACTCTTGTTAAATATCTCACTTTATACTAATAATAACGATTTAGTAGATATAAATTCATTTAAACCAGGAAAAATGTAATATATTTAGCAAAGTGTAGTAAATGCTCAGGTTTTTACGTTGGAAAGACAGAAAGACGTCTTAAAAAACGTATATATGACCATATATACAGCATCAAGACTAAGGATAAAACTAATGCACTATCCAGACATGTAGAGAATGAAGGTGTTGATCATAATTTTATGTTTAGTATTCTTGACGTTATTGATATAGATCCTAGAGGTGGTGATGTAAAAAGTTTACTTGCATACAAAGAAACGTGGTGGCAGATATATTTAGATGCCACCACTTTTCCTGGTTTAAATTAATTTTTATCTACTAAATTGTTATTATTAGTATAAAGTGAGATATTTAACAAGAGTACGACACATAATTATTTATTTATTTATTAATAATTTATTTCATTATTTGTTAATATTAATTTTTAATTTTTATTTATAAATGTATTCTTACATGAATTCATTATAATATTTATATATATATATAAATAAAATAATTTACAATCATATATAAAATAAAGTTTTTAGTTAAGGTTTACTATTAAATTTTATATATATAAAAAATTTTATGATATTTTAATAAGTTTCTATACACTTTTAAAAAATTTTTTTTTTACATATGTTGGTTGAAGTACGAATATATAACAGTCCATACCAATCTTCGCTGTCTATGTTGCTGTCATAGTTATAGTTATTGTATCACCATTATTGTCATTTACAATGCCAGTTATTTCATTAATCAAATGTTATTATCCAGATTATCATTATTTGTATTTATTTGCACACAAACACATATATTTGGTCATTATTAGTTAACTTTTTATATACTAATAGGTTCGCTGATGTTCCTGTTACACTGTTCATACAACATGTTTATGTATTAATATGATAGTATTTTATTAAGACCTCATATTTTACTGATGCATTCATTGATGTATTTATTTAAAGCACAGTATTTTATGTATTATGCATATTACGGGTAGACAAATTTTTGCAACCATTTGCACAACCATATGCACATACATTTGTATTTGTATATATGTGTTGGTATGTTTTTAAATAATAATGAGTGGTTTTGGCGCCACTAAGGTTATTTAAGAAGCAGATTCACAAGTAATTAGTAGTTCTGATGAAGACCAGTAATGGTTGAAAGCGCTTAACTCGACTAGTTTGCTTTTTTGTTTATTTGTTTGTTATCAGTCTGCTTATCGAATTTGTTCGTGTTTTACTATTTTTGTCATTAAACTGTGGATTATTAACGGCAGTCGTTTGGCACTTATTGGTGCGCTCCTGGCTTTTCTTGGAGGTACTGTGAAGTTTTTCTTTTTCTGATGAAGAATTCAGGATGCTAAGTTCCTTTCAGTACTGTTGCAAATTAGTGAGTATTGTAGGTCAGGCTAGAAGGAAAAAGTTCCAAATTGTGTTTATTAAAAGTGCACTGTCACAGTTGTGCATCGTGGCAGACAATGAGTTAAGTGTCACCGTGCATCTTACAGTCATAATTTTGTATTTATTTGGGTTGTGTTTTGAATAAAAAAAACTAGGGTAACTTTTTACTCAAGACATAGCCTAAATAAATTTTAGAATTTACCTCACTGACTTTAAGTAAAGATTCATCTATAGACTTTAATTAGACATGTTTCTGTGCCTCTGCAGAATGTGACCATTTGTTATGGTTTATAAAGTTTTATCAAATAACCTTCAGTAGTTGGTAGGTTTAAAAATAATTTATTAAATAAAAATAACATACATGTGGGAGAGCATATTTAGAAAATATGTCTCCTCAAACAAAATAATTCATACCATTTTATAGGAAAACTTTAACAAACGAATACATTTTATCAGTCATACCATTGCTAACATCCAATAGAAAAATGCTAGCTAATACAGTTTATAATACCATTCATTATCCAAGTCTTTTCCTAAATATCTTAATGAAAATACATAAAGTTTAATTACAGATTCGTTATTTGTATCTATATTATGATGCTTAGTAAGAAAATATTTTTCTTCTACCATGCAATCGTGATTTGGAAGAATGTTGCCTCAGGCACAGGAAATAAAATATAACATCATCATCTCCATTCGGCTTATCCTGGTTAGGGGTTGCCACAGCGGAACAACGGTCCGCAGAACAATTGGCAGTGGAGTTTTGCGGTGTCGAGTTGCCAGGCCGGTGCCCAACCTTCCACAGAAAGCACACACATGCACACACTCACACTTAGGGCCAGTTTGGAATGAAATATAACATTAGATGGAAATATTTTCTCCCATCATGTGACAGAGAAGGAATGCTGCCTCAGGCCCAGGAAATGAAATATAACAGTCTGTACTGTATCCACGCAAGGTACTGTGACACATACACTAATCTTCTGAATACACATGCAGTTTCATTTTAACTCTTTACAATCCCCCATGTGATGCTGAGAAAGCATCACATACATGTCATTGAATATACCGTCATACATTTTCACAAAACTTAAACTCCTTGTCATCACTTTCTGTTTTACTGTTATTGACTTCATCCATAAATGATAATTTTTCACAATCATCAATATGTAATCCTTGTAACGATGCTTTTGATTTTGGTGCAATAAGTTTAGTTATTAAAGTTTTCCATAAAAATAAAACCAAAAACAGAATTATAATCTGAATCGTAATAAGCATAACAAATTTTAACAAACTGCCTTCCCATCCTGAAAACAAATTAGTGACCCAAATCCATTTTGAATTGTTTGCTTCTTTAGTTTCCGACCATTGTGACTTTTTGGATGATCTCCAAGTGACTACATGCTTGCGTGCTCATTATTGGGAGTCTCAAAGGTAGAATTGCTTAACACTTCTAATAACTTAAAGTTTTCTCAGTTCCCATATTGACTTCAAATTTTGATAAGCAGGTAATATGCCAGCTCCAGAAAATAACATCGTCACCAAGGTCCTTATGAGAAAGTCCTTTAAAAGCTGCTTGCTCTAAATCATGATGATAAATCCATGAAGCATCTACTTTTCCAGTTGGGCTTTTTACAGTCTGGGTATCTGTCACATTACAAATTTTATGACTAGGCAGGGCATCTATAAGTCGAATAGCTGGGAAAACTCTCCCAACATAGCAGCACCCTGACCAGTTTGCTGGTAACCAGGGATATGCTAGACTACCACAAATTAAATGACAATATCTTTTACTGCACTTTGCTATACATTCTTCGAGTCATATTGCATTTGTTATGGCCACCCTCTACAGTCCCTTTTTTATGACCCTTGACATTTACAGAAATTCTAAGTGGAGCATTTTTATTGAATGATGTGACATTATCCCACAAAGCATTATCTAATATTAATGATGAGAAAGCTGTCCCAATTTCAGTCTCATGTATTGGTAAATAGTTTGCTGTTACACTCTGAACAAATTCCAAAAAGATTGCTGTGAATTAGCTTCCATGAGCAGCACTTGGTTGCCTGACTCAGGGAGAATGTCCCCTTCTACTGTCTCTAAAGCATTAGTCGCTGGTTCTATTTTCTTCTGGTATGAGGACAAACTGGTTCCTCAGCAGACAAGGTTGCATAGGGTGGATAGAAAGGAATTGGTTGAATTTCTTCATTTTGGCACTGTGTTTTTTGGACATGTGAAACGTGGAACATGTTAGAGATCCTTCAAGTCTAACTGACATTGCTGTAACCAGGAGTACCAGGAATGGGCCTTTTCATCATGGTTGGAGCATGTGTTGTGTGGAGAAGCACAAGCAATAAGTCCCCTGGATGGATGTCATTTTTTGCATCAGGATCAGGCTGGAGATGGGCAGAAATTACCTGTAAATGGAAATGCTGTAGAATAGAAATAGGTTGTTGACAATAGGCAGATATTGTTCATTGACTACCTGTATATCAAGATTTGCAGGTAAGGGTGTGGCTGGCATCCTCATAGAATGTCCCATGAGGAGTTCATGAGTACAAAACTTTCTTGGTGTCCTGATAGCACTGCAAATAGAAAATAGGAATAAAGGCAATGCATCTGGCCATTGTAGTCCTGTTTCAGCAATAAGCTTTGCCAATCTAGTTTTCAAGGTTTGGTTCATTCTTTTTACTATGCCTGAAGCCTGTGGTCTTTGGGGACAATGACACTGGATACATGCATTCAGCAATTTACAAAGTTGTTGAATAATCTGACTAGTGAAGAGAGTACCTCCATCTGACTGAATGCAACATGGTACCCCAAAACTGGGTATAAAATCATATAAAAGCTTCTTCGCCATAGCAGTATCGTCATTTCTGATGCATGCTTCCACCCAAACATCAGTCAAAACTAATGCATATTTAAACCTTGCATACAATGGTTGTTTGTTGTTCTTTTTTTGGCTTTTCCCCGTTAGGGGTCGCCACAGTGGAACTCCGGTCCACTAATGATTGACAGTAGATTATTTACGGGTGCCAAGGTGCCAGCTCAACACCCAAACTTCAATGAAGGCACGCCCATTCTACGCATGTCTTTTGAATGCCACTCAACCGTGGGGAGGACATGCAGACTCCACACAGAAGGTGCTCCAGCTGAGAATCGAATGGGAGAACCTCTTTCTGTGAGGCAACAACGCTACCGCTGCACCACCGCGGCTTACCAAACCTTGCATATAATGGTAACTCTATGAAATTGCAGAGAATACAACAAAAAGGTCTCCATGGCTTTTTAATATTCTGCATGGGAACAGTTACAGATGTAGAAATATTAAACTTCAAGCAAATGTTACATGTCTGTACAAGATTGTGCATAACTTCTGAAACATAAGGTGCATACCAGTCTGTCAAAATCTGTTTTATCAAAGCATTTTTCCCAGATGGCAGGGCAAATGACAAGCCCATGCCAAATGAGGAAAAAGAGTTTGTGATGCTACTAACCTTCCATCCAGATTGTACGAAAGAGAGTCCAGGGAACAACAGCAGCCATCATGGATCCACCGTACCTTTCGGAGTCGTCAGCTTGGTTTTGAAAAGCCAATGCTTCCTGTAAAGTTACAGGTACACATTCAGGTTGAAGAGGCTGCAAGAAAGAATCCTGAACAAGATTTAATAAAGCAGCCTGTTTTGCTGGTCTATCTGCAAATGCATTCTCTGCTGTTTCAAATGAATCATCTGATTGATTTCATGAGTGGCACATTTAACAACAGCTATTTCTCTTGGGAGAAGCAAAGCTTGTAACAGCAGTTATAAACCCTGCATTTTTTGATTTTTGTTCCTGTAGACATTAAAAAAACCCATTTCTCTCCATAAATCACAAAATAATGTGCAACACCACAGGGCTACTTAGAATCACTGTATACTGTAACAGTTTTTCCCTGTGCTAATTTACAAGCCTCTGTTAGTGCTACTAACTCAGCTATTTGAGCTGAAACATTTCCTTGCATTTGTCCAGTCAATAACACTTGATTAATACTGCAAACTGCAAATGCAGCTGTCAATTGACCATCTTCCTTTCTGATGCATGATCCTTTGACAAACAGATTAAGTCAGGGTTTTGCAGAGGAGTGTCCTGTAGGTCAGGTCTCGGAGGAAACATTGTTAACAATAAAACCACAATCATGAGGTTCACCCGCATCAGTGATAGGTATAAGTGAAGTTGGATTTAAAGGAGGACATCTAATAATTTGCAGAGAGGGACTATTAAGTAGCGCTAGCTCATATTTTGAAAGCTTAGAAGCCCAACAACAAAGCATTCAAAACATGTGGAATTGCAACAAAAGTATCATGACCTAACGTGAGTGCCGCTGCCATGTCCACTAACCGAGCAGTTGCGGCTGCAGCTCTTAGACAAGTGAGAAGTGCGGCTGCTGCTGGATCAAGATTTGTACTGTAATAAGCTTGGGTTACCACCTGTCCCACTTTGCGAGGGACAGTCCTTCTTTGGCCAGTTGTGTCTTGACAAAAAATTGTAAAAATGGCAAATGTCCTGAGATTTTAGAACAAAATTATTTCCTATATTTTATGTAATAGTTGCATAAAACAGTTATTATGTATCTAAACTACCTAAATGTTATAAGAAACAGAATAGGCAACTAAAATGCTACAAGAATAAGCTTTTATTTAGGCAAAAAGTTAAGTTCTATCCTTTGTACTGACCATGGGTATGTGTCTGCCTGTAAAATCTGATGTCTGTACCAAAAATGTCCCACTTTGGCCATTTGAAAAGGTGGCAACCCTATAATAAGCAACTGGTCTAAATCCATTTCCCGTCTGTGCTAATAATCCTAAGGCTGCATTATTTTGTTCACAACAGAAAAAGAAAACCTTTGAATAATCTGGCAGTCCTGATGCTGGAGGATTAAGTGTGAGTAAAGGCCTGTTCGTGGCATGGCTGCCATGGAAGAGGTCTGGCCATATCCTTTTTTAATAGTCTAGTACGGGTTTAATTGTCTCAGCATAATTGGATATCCACTGTCTACAATAGCCAGTTAGGCCAAGAAATGCCCTAAGCTGTTTTAAAGTAGTAGAGCTGGGTGCTGTCTGAATAGCTGTGAATTGGGAGGGTATAATATGTTGTGCATTTTCAGGAAGTAGATGGCCTAAATACTGGACTTGTGATTTACCAAACCTGAAGCTTAGATTGGTTCAATTAAAATCCTAACTCAGCTAAATTAGTTAGTAAGAAAATAGTATCAGTCAGACAGGCAGTACAAGAACTGGAAGCTATGAGAAGCTCTACATACTGTATCAACATAAACCCAAAAGGTAATTGTATTTTATCTAACTGCTTTTTCATTTCTTTTAAAAATAAAGTAGGTGATTATACATATCCCTGGGGTAAACGCATCAAAGTGTATTGCTGTCCTTTGTAAGTAAACGCAAACAAATATGACTATCGGGATGATTTGGGATAAAAAAGAAAGCTGAGGAAATATCTTCTCACCAAAACGGTGGTAGCAGAAGGAGGTATTGAGCTAAGGATAGTTGCTGGGTTAGGTACTACAGGAAACGTGGGTATAATGACTGCATTTACAGTTCTCAGATCTTGCACAAATCTATAACTGCCCTTACACCTATTTTACCTGTACAAAAAACAGGTATTACAAGGGCTCCTAATGGGAGTAATTATGCCTTGTTGCAGTAATGCTGAAATAACTGGCTCAGTTCCTGCCTTTTCTCCTGCAGAAAGAGGATATTGTGCTACCATGGGCAAAGGTTCATGAGGCTTTAAAGTGATTTGTACTGGTGTAGCATCTTTAATAAGTCCTACCTCATTCTTATGGGTTGTCCATAGGCTTGGAAGAACTGTATTCAGTAATTCTAAATCTAATGGCTGTACCAGTTCTGTGTTAGCAAGGAAAGAGAAAACCATATCTTCATTTAGAATGTTTGCAACAGCACACATTTGCATTACCAGAGACTCATTGGGAACATTTAAATATATCCCATTCGATCTGCAATACATTGTACATTGCAACTTGCAAAGAAGATCCCTTCCTAAAAGATTTAAGAGGTGTGGAGGTTCCAATGACAAATACATGTTGGTCTGTCAGTGGTCCTAACTGAATAGGAACTGAAGCTGTCTTGGGGTAGTCTAAAGAGACTCCTGATACCCCAACTCCTCACAGTGAGTTATGGGACAAAGGAAGATCCTTTGTTGCAGAAGCATTTAACATCTAGTAGCTCCAGTATCTATTAGGAAAGGGATGCTACTGTTGTGGATTTTAAGGTTAACAAATGGTCCTTTCTGGTGTATGGGTATAAAAGGAACAGCTGTGATTCCTGTTCATGGCTGTCTTATTTAGCTTGTTGCCATGTTGGTGGTTGCCAAGGACTGTTCCATGTTGGAGATTGTTGCCTCATATTTTGGTGGATATTCTGCTGACCCTGTGATGGCAGCAGATTATCAAATATTCTATTAGACTGTGTTGTAGCATTTCCCTTTCAAATGACCATTTTGGCTGCAATTAAAACATGGATTTGTTCCTTGACCCGATGGATTTGGATTATTCTGGGGATATGATCCATGATTTCAGAAAATCTAAACCTATTACTTCCTCTACTTTTCCCTCTGTTTCTAGTAAACTGTTGAAGCTGTAAATTTAACGTTTTTTCCTCTCATTCTTCTTGCCGGTACCATTTTTCATGAATAAGAGTGTCTGCTAAATATTGTACCTGATTAACAAGTTCATGATGCCGTAAACTCGGCCAAGTCAAGCAAACCTTTTTCAGTTGGTCATGTATGGGGGGTATACCTCTCAACCTGGAAACCTCAAAAATCTGGACAGAGGCCCATGAAAAATAGGTACAAATCTGTATGCTGATTAATATAAAATTTGCATACACAATTATCTAATCCCACCCATTCCAATGGAATTGTGAGATATCGACTTTCAAATGCAAACTGAAGAACAGATGACCAAAATATGGCCCAAGACCCTGTAGTAAATGGTAACCATTTGCAGTATATGGGTTTTATGGTAAAAGTAGGGCATTTAATGGTAGGCAATATTCTAATCTTAGCAAAAGAATACTGTAGTTTGCTAGGACCTTTAAAAGTCATTCTCCATGGCCTACTGATCAGTTTGCTGCCCCCCCCACACAAAATCATGGTCGAATGGGGCCTTCCCCCCTGCAGCTATTCCAATGTCCCATTACTTGGCTATTTCTCCCCATTTACCATAATCATTGTAATGTGCATACTGCTTTACTTCTACAATTATTTTAATTTCATTTAAAACTTTTGTTTTACATTTTACAGCACAAACACTAATAGATATCCACTAAACAAACCAATGCAGTCTCACAATGAAAATAGACTTAGCATTAAACTTCTCTACCCTTGAAACTCACATTCGTTGAAACAGCATTGAAACCCGCATTCAAAGGAAATGCATCTGGCCAGTGGTGGATAAAGATTACTTTCAGCTGTTTTTAAATTTTAGACCCCTTGCACACGAAACATACAGGTGTTCTTTGACACATCTTCCTGATTGTATTAAATTATATTCCTTGTATAATACAGTACAGTTGTTAGAGCACATTACATTTTTCCAGTAAGCAATGAAACAAAATGCATGAACCAATAATGACAAAACGCCCAATTCAGAACATTTCAAACTTCTACAATCCACCAGCATTGGTAAATATGCACAATCTCTACAGAAGTAAAAGTCATCTAAATAATTACACATTAAAGAGTTCTGTAACTAATGAAGAGGTTGCTGCTAGCAAACAGCTTTATATTTCATTGTTTAATCTACAAATAAAGTGCCTGTTGCTCTTGAGGAATAAATTGCCTATGTTACATAAAAAAAATAAATAAATAAGCTAGTAATATTGCAATAGGGAATGGATGACAAACTGATAACAGGTTCATAATTACTAGCTATGGCTGCCAAAGAGGACATTCTCAGGACTGCAGCATCCACCCCCTTTAAAAGTACAACACAGTACAGTATTAGCAATGCATCTACATACTGTGGAATTAGAACCCACAGCCTTCTGCATCAAAAGCAAGTATTCTACCTGTTATGCTAATAACAATGCAACCAGACTTGGCATAAGCAGCACTAAATGTCTCTCCCCCTGAAGCTCTCAGCTCCTTATAAAATCCACTTGACACTTAACTGTATCTCTCAACTTTGCAGCAGAAGAAATCTGGAAAGAGCCAAAATTTATCGGGAGGAGGGGACAAAAGCCCAAAAATCAGGGACACATTTTAAACATAGTTTGTATAATCAAGGAAAGTTGCTAGGATAAAGTGTTTTGTTACCACCATGTGTTTCCTGAAAGAGAGGAAGACTGAAACTTAAATGGCTATCATTTAGTGAATTCAGTTCTCACCATAGTTTTGAACCTCTTAGCACAAAAAAACTGGACAAAGCCAATAAATGGGGGAATACAGCTCTAAAAGTAGGGCTAAATTTCAAGTATTGATGTTATACATTTAGAAAATTGCTAGAATAAAAGGTTTTGTGTTACCATGCATTTTCTGAAGAATATGAAGTTTGAAATTCAAATGCCTGTCCTCCCTGATTTGCCACAAAAATCCAGAAAACCACAGATTTTATGAGGAACAGAACAAAAATATGAGGCAAAAATCTGCACAGCTTTCACAAGTGGTGGTGGGTAGGGAATTTATATTCTCGCTACCTGTACCCAAGGTACAGGGTTTGGACCTGTGTACTTCTAGCCACCAGGAATATTCACCTGGGGCATTTTATACACACACCCTTTAAAATACTACTAAAGTCCACACACACCCCCTACTCACCTTAAATACAACTACTAAAGTCCAAAAGTAAGTAATGCTGTATCTGACAATAAAATGCAGTAAGTAATGCACTTAACAAAACGGGCTGGCAAAAGTAAGCAATACTGTATCTGGTAAGAGTAAAAAGCACTTTAAAATGCAGTAAGTAATGCACTTAACAAAACGGGCTGGCACTTACAACAGGCTGAATTATGCACTTACAATATAACCATTAATATAACGGGCTGGCAGCATATCTCTTAGAAGCAGAACTGAAATTGAACTAATGGGCTGGCAGTGTATCTGATAAGAATAAGCAGGAGTGAGTGAGTTTACAATAGCAAAGTGGGCTAGCACACACAACTTCCTTCTGAATGCAAAATGCACCTTCTGAATGACTGCCCGCACCTTCTGAATGACTGCGCGCACCTTCTGAATGGCCAGAACTCCCTACACACACCAAAAACAATGGTGATAAATGCTGCACCTTGAAATACAGTCCAAAAACAACAGTGATAAAGTAAGCAGTAAGTAATGCACTTAACAAAATGGGCAGCAACGTATCTGATAAGAGTAAGCAAGAACTGCACTTACAATTACAAAATGGTGACAGTATCTGATAAAATTAAAACTACAATTCTTGGATTCTGATGTGGATGATTCGTCTGATGTGTTATTTGCCTGCCTGTGGAAGCAGTTTTAAAAAAAATGGGACAAAGAAGCAAGTCTATGCAAACTGTTAGATTTTTTTTGCAGGCAGCCACATTAGTTAGTAGAAATTGCCCTACTAAGGGATGGACATATCCTGCTTATGATTCCCAGTCAACAGACCCAATGACCTTTTTTTCAGCTGCCCAGTAGATTCGCCTGGCAGCTCCTTTGGGAGGGAAGACTGTCTCTTTTCAAAGAAAATTGGGATTTAATCAATATCATCACCCACGTTACAGGTTTTTTATTTCCACATTGCCCCTTTCAAAAGGCATGCCAGCGTTCCCCCTCCTGAAAGGACAAATCTATCCCTACTTTGACGACTGCCTGATTCTTGGCTCAAAAAAAGGAAGACCTTCTACAGCATAGTCTAGTACCCTCTGTGCTTCTGGGTGTGTGACTGAATACAGCACAGCAGATGGCCTTTTTTTTTTTAACAAACAACAAAAAGAATCTTTAATTACTTTCCTCAGCTATCATCTCTTCCGGGCTGGCTGACTGACAGTCCTTCAAGCCTTAGGGTAGGGTTCATCTGGCATCTTCTGGGTGCTCCCCAATGCCAAACTGCATATGAGGAAGCTGCAATGGTATCTCAAAAAATGTGGAATTTGGACACTGTCATTCAATAATACCCTTGCAAAAAAAAGAATTTTTGTGGTGGGCTCAGGAATGTCACTAAACAAGGGACTCTCTAGACCCGCCAGAGGGCGATCAGATTTTTACGACAGATGCCTCGGACATTGCTTGGGGACTCATCTAAATGGAAAGTGGATACAAGACAACAGCATCTACATATCAACATGAAGGAGATGTTAGCAGACTCTTCTTGGGGTGGCAGGTGTAACAGACAACACACAACAACTGTCTGTCAGTACATCAACAAACAAGGGGGGACATTCATATCCTCTCTATGCAGGCAAGCAATGATTTTATGGGAGACTGCGCTCAGCTTGCAACTAACTCTTCAGGCAAGGTTTCTGCCGAGCTTTCTTTCAAGAAAGTCTTGTATGCCTTCCACCCTCTGCCTCTCCTCCTCCCCAAAGGTGCTCCTAAAGATCAGACAAGACAAGCCAAGGATGATTCTAAACCACTTCTAGTCTGTCTGGTAAGGAAGCCCATTTTTTTTACTACCCCACACCTGTTATCTTCTCAGAGGACGGGTCACTCACTCAATGTCAAGCTCAATCTCTCTCATCTAACAGCCTGGCATATTATCTCTTTTGAAAACACAGCAGGTCTCAACTTCCTCAACAGTTTTAAAATGTGATTATGGAAGCCAGAAGACCTAGTACAATTTTGTGCAGCAAAAAGATTTGGAGATTTTCTGAGCCTAATTTTGATGTGGCTCTTCAATCTATCTACTGAGTTATTGGAGGTTTGTTGTCCTCTTCCATTAAAATTCATGCTGCAGCAATTTCTACTTGTCATGAAAGACTTTTTTTTTGCCATTACTTTCTGCAAAAGGGTTTCTGAGTTGCAGGCCCTTTAGATGTACATAGGGCAGTTGTTTTTTTATTTAAGCAGGGAAGGATTTCAGGGCAGTCTCAGCAGTGTTTTGTTTTTTTTTTTTCTTGACTTCAGGGAAGCCTGTGTCTAAGCAAACTATTTCTAAGTGGATTGGTTTTGTGTTTAGGGTGTGGTGTGGTGTATTCTTGTGCATGCATTTGTATATATTATATATATATGTTTGGTGCAGGTTTTTTTTTTTGGTTTTTGTTTTGGCCTTTGTCTTTTTAGGGCCTTGACATCTGGGGCAAGAAAAGACTGAGGATATGACATCGGTCATGCTGGAGACGGACCCCCCCCAATGGTTAGGACTGCAGCAATGTGATCCTCATCTCTACATTATGGTAGGTACAAAACTGTACTTTTCTTACCTGGAGGCTGAGGCAGACATGTGGGTGGTTGGGTGCTTTGCAGAACTTGTACACATTTCCCTTCCTCCAAAACAGTTTAAAATAAATATTCACTGACACAGAGTCCAACAGGCAGTAGCTGATATCATCATGCACGCTCCTGTAGGCTGGAGATGTGTGGTGATGTCAGCTACAAATTTCAAGTTGCAAAATAACAAAATAATAATAAAAAAATCGGGAATTAAAGGGGCCATTCGTGAATTTGTGGCACCCTATTTATTTTGCCCTCAAAACCAGTAAATACCAGGGAATTCTTTATGGGTGAGAGGTATGATGGAGGGTAATAAACCATTAACAAAAGCAGCTGAGAGACCACTTGCTGCTAGACCTTCAGTAGGTTCTGTATAACTTGAGAAGGCTTTAAAGGTATCTGTCATACACCATAAATAGGATTCAGTTGACTCATCTTCTCTCTGGGCGACTGCATTTACTGCATTTATTCAGGACCATTTAGGAACCAGGGGGGAATACTGCAGTATTGGCTTGCAATAACTGTGACTTAGTTGCTTGAAAAGTCTCTGCAGCTGTATGTTGGGGATTGGGATTTGGTATATTGGAGTGATCCCACATGCATTTAAATATGGTGGAATGGATGTGTCAATTCCTGCTCTAAGATCCTCCAAAGTAGGATTTTGCAGCTGAACATGTCCTTCAGAATTCTTGCATATTTTGCTGGATCCATTCTAACTGAGGGGAGAGAATCTAAAATAGTTTGAAAATCTACTGCAGACCATGGGTGAACTACATTTATGATGGAAGGAGCTGCTTCATCCCTGCCATGTGCTGGGTTTGGGACTTGTGGTAAAGGATATAAATGAGTGGTTGGGGTATTTATACTATCTCTGTCTTCTTTGAAGTAAAATTATCTTTAAATTCATCAAGACCAAAATAACCATCAAAGTCTATAATTATTGGAAACTGATTAATATACTTCTGTGATCAAAATTTTTGCCATCTAAAAAAGGAGAAGGTACCTCCCTTTTTATGTTGCCTCAGAATGCTAATATACATTTGGTCTGTCTTTGATCGAGTATGGTCTGAAATGGAAGAAGCAGAAGAAGTCTTAGGTTGGCTAGAGGATGGAGGTGATTGAGGGTGTTGAGTTGTTTGGCTAGTAGAGGTGGATGACTCGTAACATTGCCTTTCTTTAGAAGGTGGTAAGACCATGATTTCTGAGCTGGAAGATGAAATATTAAAATCCTGTTGGTCAGGGTAATATGGTGGTGCATCATAAGGTGGTTGTGGTGTGGTGGGCAAGACTAAATAGCCATCTTCAGATGACTCACCATGGCTACGTTGTAATTTCTGTAGTTCCTTAAGGGGATAAAGCCCTTAATCACCTTCTCCCCGACAATCGGAATGTTGTAGATGATCAACTGCCCTATTAGCTGTTTGTAATTGTGTATTAAGTTTAGTAGTGTTGTGTTTTAACTACAAACTCTAGAATATTTCTATCTTTAGATTCTATCTGCCATACATTAAAGATCATCTTTAACTTTCAGTGGCATCAACTTGATGAAAATAAACTTAATAATTACAAAAATGTAATGATTTCTAGAGGGAAACCATTTGCTAATCCTCACTTTATGGGCAACATAAGATGGTGCTAAAAGGTAAGTCATCATGTACGACAATACACTTTAATTAACTGACCCAGAGACTCCCCAGACTCTGGAATAGATTGCCCATACATGTAAAGCAGAGTGCCTCTTTGGACCTCTTCAAGAGGAACCTTGACAATTGGATGGGAGAAAGGAAATTCACCCCAGGGATCACGTCAGTCGCCCTGCTAGACAGGGGTCCAGGAAAGTAAATAATGTGGGAAGAAATAGCCAGGGAATTGTTATGGCTAGGCTTGTATAGGCCCTAGGGCTGATAGCCTAGTACCAACCTATGAACCTATAATGCATAATATCAATATGAAGGTTCAGATTTCCTTAAGACTTCTATTTGGTATTTCATTAGCATCAAAGTATTTTAAAGAGCTTGCTAGACAGGGTCCAGGAAAGTAAATAATGTGGGAAGAAATAGCCAGGGAATTGTTATGGCTAGGCTTGTATAGGCCCTAGGGCTGATAGCCTAGTACCAACCTATGAACCTATAATGCATAATATCAATATGAAGGTTCAGATTTCCTTAAGACTTCTATTTGGTATTTCATTAGCATCAAAGTATTTTAAAGAGCTACTGGACAAGTATATGAAGTCCAGAAAGGTGCTGTAAGCATAAGTGAAGATCTGTAAACCTTGGGTCAAACACAAAAGCATGATGATACAGTGACTGAACAAAATGAGGTAGAAAAAATCTGATTAAATAAAAAAAGTAAAATTAGAGCAGTATGTCTGAAATATATGAGTTGTATTTAAAGTCGTCAGGACATCAAGGCAGACTGGAAAATGTAAGTGTAATGCTACAGTTGCCTTCTCCAAAGGACAAACTAATAGCCTAGTACCTATCGGCCCTAGGGCCTATACAAGCCTAGCCATAACAATTCCCTGGCTATTTCTTCCTACACTATTTACTTCCCTGGACCCCTGTCTAGCAGGGCGACTGACGTGATCCCCGGGGTGAATTTCCTTTGCCCCATCCAATCATCAAAGTTCCTTTTGAAGAGGGCCAAAGAGGCACTCTGCTTGACATGTATGGGCAGTCTATTCCAGAGTCTGGGGAGTCTCTGGGTCAGGAACCTATCCCTCCAGCATGTTTTGTTTATTGTGATGACAAGGTTTAGATCCCTGGAGCATGTGGCTCTGAGGGATTGGGATTTCTTTAAGTGTAGCATGTCCAACAACTCTGGGTTTGACATGGCCTTGTATGTTAAGCAGATATTGCCTCGGAGTAGATATGTGACAGAGTATAGCTGGAATTTTTATAAGGTGGTCAGCATAGGGCATCTGCTTTAGGCCTGTGATTCTTTTAGTGAGGTATTTCTGCAGCCTTTCCAGTTGTTGCAGATGTCTTGAGTGGTACATACCAAATGGGGCATTGTATTCTATAATGGGTCTAATGAGGGATGAGTACAGTGGGACAATGACCTCCTAATATTAATGAGGTTTCCAGGAAGTATGCAGGAAGTATCTTTCAAAGTGTGTACTCTACATATCTGAAATAATTATGCCTCTGTTATGTTGTTGGCACAAGACATAGACTGTAAATGGGACTATAAGAAGGGAAAGAATTAAGTTTCAAGAAACTGCTAACAGAATCACCTAAATAATCACCTAAATTGAAATACTATGGTGGAAATACAGACAAAAGTCTCAGCTCTGATCTTACAAGAGAGACCAGTTGCCTATGAGCCAACAGCATTTCCAGATGTACAGAAAATATATGTTTAAATAAAATAATAGTTGCCACATTCATGTATGAATTCAAGGCATTCTCTAAATATATTATTGGCAAAAAAGTACAAGTAGAGAGACTATAAATCCTTGCAGAGAATATTCAGAAGGTCTTTATACAAGGCAGCTGTAAGACTGTAAAGGATTTTATTTCATCTGCCTGACCATTTGACCTTAATGTAAAATATAAACCAGGCAGTGAGAAATCCTGTTTAGTATATATGTTAAACAGAGAATATTTACCAATACTATTTGTTGTTCTTATCAAAGCTTTTTAAATTGCTTTTTTTTTCTCGTTTCTTCCTGTATTGTGTGTCATTTTTTTAATTGTATGCAACTTTAAAGAGTCTAGCAGAATTTTTATTGAATATTTACCAGAGCAATGTGAATATTTGCTTGAAGAACTGGAAATTCTTTGTGCAACAGCACATTTGATAAGTGAAGAATTAAAGGAATTATAGAGATGCACTGACATTAACTTAAAATTACACTTACTGAAAGAAGTCAGACTGTAGGGTTGGTCCAAACTAACATCATTAATAAAGAAATCTAGTATTATTTTTAATTTATAGGGAAACTAAATTGTATCCAAGGGTTAATGTGCAAAGCTGACAAAATTATAGTACCCAACGATTTGAGAAAGCAGATGTTTCAGAAAATACACAAGTTGCATCTGAAAATATTGATATAGAAGGAGAAAGCTTAGGAGTTAATTTACTGATCTGGAATATCAGAACAGATGGGACAAGAGATACAGAATTGTTCTATACTATAATAACAATCCAGAAGAGGAAACGCTAGTTTAATTTCTATAAAGTCAATGGAACAGATTAGGAACAAATCTTTTTCAGTTTAAAGAATCAGAATATGTCACATCTAAACTGGTATTCTAAATAGCAAGATGTAATTAAGCTGAGAGACATAACTAGTGACAGTATGGTTAATGCACTGAAGTCCATATTTTTGAGATTGTGAATACCCAGTCTTGTTGTATTAGAAAATGTTCTGCAATACGTGAACCAAGAGTTTAACAGATTTGAAAAAAAAAATGGTAGGAATTTAAATGCATTGCAAGAAATAACATTTCATCTCCAAAATATGAAACACTGAGAGCCATGATAGGGTTTGATTTCTACTACCTCCATTTTCTTATTCTGTGATGGTGCACAAGCCCCTTAATCACACAGGACTGCTGGGTTGCTCCTAAAAAGGGTCACACATGTCCATTCCAGTATTGTGGTGCCATTGTTTTAATTGTATGCTTCCACAGTTACCAATTTTGTAAAATAAAATAAAAAAAAAAGTAGCATCTAGAAAAAAAATGCTACCAGTATTCACTGGTGACTTAATAGTACCCCTCTCCCATCACTTCCCTAATGTCATTTGGTTCATAATTCAGTATATGAAAACAATGTAACTATTACATACATGTATTTTTCATTTTTTGGTATAATAGTTAGAAATATGGGTGTAAAGTCCCGTAGCAGTTTTATTTACATAGAATGTTCATATATACTACGTACATAGAATTGTAAATAAAATATCTGGTGTCAGAAAATACTTTGTTTGATATTACTATAATAATGTTGCCCTGATAAACTATCTCTCACTGTGTATAGTTGTCACATTTGTAGTTATCCCTAGTGGAAAGATAGTGCCCACCTTTTCTTTATTTTTCTCAAATATTTAAAAATATTTTTTTAGTGATAAACACAGGTCTTTCCCATATTCTGTCAAAATTATCTGTTATATGCAATAGATTAACGGTGAATAAATCCACATGAAATTTTAATTGTGTAATGTAACAATACCATTATTTTTATGATCATAATTATTATTGTTGTTCACTGCATTATACCTTTTTTCCCCTAATGTTTTGGTAAAAGCATATCAAATTACTGAATCTGAATAACCTCTAACATTAAATCTTCCTTCCAAAAGCTCAATTTTCTCTATAAAAACTTCATTATCCATGACTTCCACAACAGCATCCACTGGGCTGAACAACAGCTGAAAAATAACACAAATAATAGTATATCCAACCAGTTTTATTCAATCGGAGTGCTTTCGTACTGGCAACCCACTACTTCATCAGACAAACTCTCAAGGACATCACGGGTATAAATACTCATTCCATTAAAAATGCAAATCTCATCAACTGAGAAACTATTATCTTAAAGGGACTACCCCATCATTGCATAAAAGCAACATTTAGTATAACATAAAAACATAGCACTTAAAGTGAAATGTTAAAAACATCATCAGTTTAAATCTGTTGAAATATGTATTACTTAAAAATCTTGCTATTCTTCAGTATGGCTTGAAGTGGCACCCTGTCATGGAGTCCTTTTTCCTGTGTCTGCCCTCAGCCTTATTATCCACCTGGTCTGTAATGATTCTGTGTGGTTAATAATATCCCTTCCCCTTTCATTGTGTGTAATAATCTCCATGACTATAACTCTAAAAGTATGATTAACACCATCTATCGAAAAATGTTTGTCCAGGGCATTTGTTAAGACTGTGTTTCTAATATTCTGTAAATGTCCCCTAATTCTAAATCCGAATTTCCTATTGTTTTTTCCCACATAAAAAGCCATGCAGGCATTGCAGACAGCCAAACGGACCACATTTTCTGAATTACAATTCGTCACAATATTAAACCTATATATATATATATATATATATATATATATATATATATATTCCCATAATTTGGATGTACAAAACAACTAGTGGTGTCTAAGAAATTACAAAAATTACATTCCTTACAGGGAAGGGTACTACACTTCTTATCTAAATTTTTATCTTTAAGGCCTTCACTGGGGTAGCATAGCATCCTCTTAAGGGATTTCTTATTTTTAAATAAAAAACTGGTTTCATCACCCACTATATTCTTAATATCTGGAATGTCTATTAAGATATTCCAATGTTTTCTTATAATATCAGTAGTAATCCTCACATTACAAGAAAAATAGGTTGGAAAGCATGCATTGCTCCTAGTTACCTTTTTCTCCTGTGTATTTCCTTTGGTATGTGAGAAATATGGTCTAGCTCTATCTTTTCTCCATTTCAGGACCTCATTTAGTATGTGTTGTGTTGCATTATCTATATAGCCCCTTTCAGAGAATCTAGTCCTCAAATCTAAGATTTCTTCCCTAAAATCCTCCTCATTAGCAGTTAGGTTTAAATATGAAAATAACTATCTTTGTGGTTGATATTTGTGTGACATATTTAAGCTCTTAAAGTACTTTCATATCTATTTGTTGACACTGTAGAGGCCACACCAATAACCTTGCTTGGTCAGACTACCATTTAGATTAATAGTAACATTACACAGTAAGATTGGACACCCTTTGTAAAGGCCTTATAGCAGCTGATAAGGGTGGCTGGTGGCAGCTGGAACTACCTTATAGTCTGGGCAGAAGGGGGCATAGCTAGTAAACGGGTGTGTGTGTATATCAATCAAATCTCAAACTGTGTGTGTGTCAGCTACTTGGGCAGGGACACGAAGCACTGGTTGGACAGAGAGGGTGCTGGAGGTCTTGGCTTGGCTTCTCAGCTGAGATCTTAACCCTATCACTCTGCCAGTGGGGAGTCTTATTGTGGATCTGGAGAAAGTGGGAGAAACAAGACCCAGACTGACTGTGGTCTCTTGTGTGCTGTTAAGGGAAATTGTACTTTACTGTGTGTGTACTTGTCATCCTTCCAAGTGTACATCACCCACTGGTGCTAATGGTGAGGATTAAGACTCCATGATTACTGGGCCAGTGCAGGGACATCATACCAGCAGGAACACCAAGACCTCTCACATGTAAGTGAGGATGGTCTGCATGAGTGGACCACCACTTATGGCAGCCTTCTCAAGTTCAACGGCTTGGGACTTTATATGGCCATGCAGAATAATATCAGTGACCCTGACATAGACTTTATGGACTGATCTGTTGTGGTCACTGACTGTTTTGCCACCCACAACTAGCTCACACTACACACATAGGTTCATAGCTGTGTACTAGGCTAATAGCCCTGGAGCCTTTACAAGCCTAGCCCACAGGATTACCCTGGCATCATGCCACCCGACCTTGGTTCCCAGAGCCACTGGAGTGATCCCCAGGGTGAATTTTCTATTTCCCATCCACTCATCAAGATTTCTTTTGAAGACGGCCAGTGAGGTGCTCTGTTTAACATGTATGGGAAGTCTATTCCATAGCATGGGCAGTCTGTGGGTTATGAACCTGTCCCTCCAGCATGTTCTGTTGATTGTGGTAATGAGGTTGAGGTCTCTGGAGCATGTAGTGAGGAGAGATTGGGATTTCTTTATATGTAGCATTTCTAACAGAGCTGGGTCAGACATGGCTTTGTAAGTCAAGCAGAGATTGCCTCTAAGTAGGTGATATGAGACAGAATAGTTGGAGTTTTTTGAGTCTGTTCATATAGGACAAGTGTGTAAGACCTAGGATCCTCTTTGTGAGGTACTTTTGCGGCCTCTCCAGTTGTTGCAGGTGTCTAGTGAAGTACATGCAAAATGGGGCATTGTACACGATGACTGGCCTAATGAGGGGAGAGTAGAGGGAAACAATGACCTCTTTCTTCCTGGATGCAAAACCCTTAGTAATGAGATGTGCCACATAGAAGGACTTTTTGACCACAGTGGCAATGTGGTGGTCAAAATAGAGGTTGCTGTTAACCTGTGTTCCCAGATCTCTTATAACACCATCTGTGATCAGTGGACTACCATTGATGTGGTAATTCATGGGAACCAGGTTTTTCCCAAAGGGGGTGATGACACATTTTTTGGCATTGAGCTTAAGGCCATGGTTCTGACATCAGTCAATGGTCTCGGTGAGGCCTTTCTGTAGGATGTCAACATCACTTGGGCAGTTAATAATAGCTACCAACTTGCAATTGTCTGTGAACTTTGTCAGCCAGAGTCCCTTCATGTTGGCCTGGACTACAGAGAAGTAGATACCAAACAGGAGAGGACCCAGGACTGAACCCTGTGGAACTCCACTCGTGACTGGTCAGCAGTCTGACTTGGCGTCTGCTCCTTTCACACTGTG